>NC_079366.1:16733205-17033205 GCF_021018895.1 Seriola aureovittata
CTTGCCCCCCTTTCCCTCTACCTCATGCCCCCTTTCCCTCCCTCTGCTCTCTCCCTGTCTCTCCCTCGCTCCCTCTCTTCTTTCTCTCTGCAGTGCAGCACAGTGATTATCATTCCTCTCACAGAGTCAGGCCTGATAGTCAGATACTGCTGAGCACCCTTCTACATCACCTGCTTCTAGAGGGAGCAATGGAGAGAGAGACTGAGACAGAGGAAAGAGAGAAGGGAAGGGGTGGGGGAAAAAAGGGGGGGGGGGTGTGTGACTGGTGGACTGCAGAATAAGAAGGATGAAGGAGGGAAGAGGAGAGGAAAGCAGAGGGAGAGGGAAAGTTAGAGTGAACGAAGGGTGAGAGGGAGCAGAGAAATATGGGAGGGGAAAAAAAAAATAGGGGAGAGCAGAAGCATGTAGAAGGGAGGATTGCTCTTACTGCAGAGGTGGTCCCACTGCAACATACACGCTGCTTACTTATAAACGTGTGAGTTCATGTGTGTGTTTGTGTGTGTGTGTATACGTGCACACCTGCAAGTGTGAGCGTCAGCAAGCAGGTGTGCCTAATGTGTGGATTTACGGTATCTGCATGGAAGCTGAGTGAATGTGAGTGTGTGTGTGTGTGTGTTGTGGTAACAGGGCGCCCAGGCTCATCAACATCTGCGAGTCAGACAGCTGAAGAATCGCCGCTCATATTGCTTCATCCCTAAGCTGAGTTTCAACCTGCTCCAAACCATTTTTCTGCATTCTGCAAATACCACAAGAGCCCATCATCTCTGCGCTCTAAACAGCATTCTTTGTCTCTTCATTTCTACTTCAGACAGCCTGTGGTCGTGCTGAGCCTTTTGGTCTGTGCCTTTCTTGTTTTTTAGTTTTTTTTTCAATTTTACCCTCCCACACATGCTGATTAACGGTCCTTTCTTTCTTTCTTTCTTTCTTTCTTTCTTTCCTTCTTTTTTTCGTGCTTATTCACCCATTTAACAGTTGTTATATTCATCATTAGTTGCTGCTTATTCCCTCCTACTTTCTGCCTTGCCACTTGTCTTTACCTGTCTTGCTTGACCTAATGGCTGAATTGTGTAAACAGGACGTCTGTTCCTTTCAGCATAGCCTCAGGAAACCGCATTCCAACACTGCACACGTCACTCCATTACAGCACAGGGTCCTGGATACAGCTTTAGATCAGTTCTATATTTAAATAACTAGTGTAAATATGTCATCGTCAAATGAATTGTTAACACATCTGTCCTGTTCACACAGCCCCTGTGAGATGCTTTCTGTCAGCATATTTTCACTGTTTCTCCTCCTCGCTGCCTTTGATGCATAACTTAACAGTCGACAGCAAAAGGTTTCAAAAGATTTTTCTAGCAAATGTTTCAGAGATTTTTTGGGGGGGGCAAATTTGACCTAAGAACGGAGAAATTTGACCAGCGGAGTCAATCACTTTCTCAAAGTTACTTTAGTTTTGTTCACTGGCGTCGTTGGCGTGGTGATAAATCACACAAGTGATTGAAAAAAAGTGTTGAAGTGTGGTGCCAAAAAATAAATAAATAAAAGAAATACAGATGAACTTAGCTGTTTGAGTAGATGAGATAAAACACCCAATATATTCATGTGACTTCTCTCTACCAAATTTCACAGTTTCACACATTGCCTGTAAAAAAGAAAAAATTCCCTTAAAATTATCATTCAAAGCATCTGGAATGGATAGCAGAATATAAATGGCGACACAGTTGAAATGGCAAGGAAAAAGCAGACACTAAATCACATGCCAGACACGAAACATGACATCAGAAGAGCCACATCAGCTTTGAATGTGTGAATTAGACAATAGTGTGATTAGACAATAGTGTGAATTGATCCGTGTAGTTAGCGTCTCCACACGAAGTGTCTTTTACGTGGCAGTTTAATCACACAAAGTGACGGCATTCCTGCTCAATGCAAAAAAAAAAAACTGTCAATACAAACTTTTACTTTACTTTTCAATAATGTCTGAAGTCTAATAAACTCACAGTTATTTGCGTTCAGTCACTCATTCCAGCACCAACTCCACTCTCAAAGTTTGAGCACATACATTCATCTGCTGGCTGCATTAGCACAACATGATTTCTAAACAGAGGCAAAACAAGAGAGCAGAGGCAAAGGTCATTCTGACTGATCAGCATTCCAGATATGAAGTGCGGTCTATGCCCATGCGGTGTCAACAGAGGCGTGTTAGTTTTCATTGTGTGTTATGGTAACATAATGTAATATCAGCTCATTTATTTTTAGGGAGTAAATGAGCTATCATATTATGAGGAACAGGATGAGGTGGCATAATTTGATCATATAAATAGTGACATGAGACTGTTATATTGATATCGCATTGAGTATCTGATATCTGCTTGTCCAGTATGGTAGAGATGTTTTCCTAAGAGATATGTCAAAACACCCTGTAAATACTTCCTTATTCAATTATGTTTTTTGTAAACTAATTATTCCATGAAAACACATATTATATTTTAATGGGAGAGCTATTCTAACCCACTAGAGCTGCTAAGCCACTTAAGGAATTCCATAAATCTGGCCTTTAATTGAGACTTTCAGTATCCCATGAGGGTCACACAATCCCATTTCTGGCATGAAAATAATCACATTTAAAAAATATTGATGCTTGGCATCAAATATCGTGTGTCCACACGCTGAAATCATCAGTCAAGGACAACTGGCAGGGAAATTAATACGCAAAGCTACACCCCTCAGTCAACGTTAGGAAAATTTCAGGCGTCTGGAAGGAGAGATTGCAAATAGGATGTCAGGTGTCCGTTTGATTGACATTTGGCTCACAAAACTGTCCGACTTCTGCCCGTTTCAACACAAAAACAAACTTGACCATCGGAAAGAAAAAAAAAATCCTCTCTACCTCCAGTTTCTTTTTCTTTTTTAGCACAGAAACAAATGCGGGCATGCGACAACGTGCAGGAAGGTGGGAGTGGGATGTTGGGAAAGAAAGGTGAAAACATAATCTATCGCTTGTGAGGCTGGCCAACGTGCTATCAGACTAGCTAAAGGCATTGTAACTGATGAACATTTGTGAAATATTAGGAAAATATTAGCCCTCGTTCTCAGTCATTAAAACATATAAATTCCCTCTGCCACAGTCTGTTACATTTTTAATAAACAAAACCAAGCAGGCAAGAAAAAACACGTCTTTTATGTAATTAAAACCTAAGAGCTGTTTAGCCCAAATGTAATTATTGAACAGCCTCTGTCAATTAATTTAGCTACTTCCAGTCTGTCAAATATAAATCCAATAGCAAAAAGCTATCATACACTGTCAGTGGATATTGATCTTCAATCTTTTTGGTATCAGTCTTAAATAAGCCATATCAGTCAAACAGTCAAATTATATTTTGGTGCAGAAAATGAGTTTATTTGTTCCATCTTTAGTATCCACAATCATTACAGTAATGTGTTGCAGTGTATCTAAAGTAGGATGTGCATCAGCTCTATACACTGTGGTCAGTTATGGATTATGCATGACATCCTGACTTTGCGTGCAACGTGACTTGGAGTTTATTGAATGGATGAACAAATGTGCGGCCACAGTGGGAACCTGACCTCCAATCTGAGCGTTGTTATGAACACAATACTTATATGTATGAAAGAGAAAGTAAACAATATAATGTATATATAACAAGCTGATAAATAATAAAATCAGCCATTACGTGGTGGCTCTCCCCCTGTACCTAGATGATGTCAAACATAAATGAGAATCAGCATAGAGCCAAAGGGAAATGTGGCTCTAGTCCTACAACCATATTTGTAGTTTTGGTTTATGCATAAGCCGCATCCTGTCAATTCATTATGCAGACCAGAGTGTAGCAGGGCATAGACTAACACACTCACATACTAATGTGCTCTCACACACACACACACACACACACACACAGTCAGATGTGGAGATGTTGCATGTACACACACAAACACACATGTGTTGAATATGCAGACACATGTAGGGAGAAGAGAGGGAGACTGTTAATTAACTAGAGCTCGTTAATTCTCTTTGAACCGACAGCAAGGAGGTTTACACACTAATTACCTTGATGACTAAGCCAACCTGTGCACTCACACACACACATGCACATCCTCACACTACGAGCATGCGCGCACACTCACACACACACACACACACACACACACGTATTCTCACAGGCTGACATAACACATCTTGCAGGCTTTGAAAGTCTCACACTCACACACCGCCATAAAACACAAACATAAAGGTGTGAAGTCTCACTCGTAAGTGTAAGCATATGCACGCACGCACACACACACACACACACACACACACACACACACATGTGCATGCACTGCACCATGAGCTTGCCCTGAAATGAAAGCTATATTAGGAACATTTTTTTTTTTTATAGTTTCTTCATAGCTGCAAGATTCAGATGGTTAAGTTTAGTCTGAGTTCAGACCCATCATTCCTCTGTTTGATTCACACTGATCTGCCAGAAATAACTTCACAATAACTTCCATACTGTATCAGGAAACTCGCACGCTTGTAAAGCGCAGATGCATTACACGAACATAAATACACAAACACACGCGCATACACGCACTCGAGCACACTCGCCATGCCGTGCAGACGAGTGAAGCTCCCATGTCAGTATTGAACCGTAATGGCCCGTGTCAGATTAAGAGGAAGGTTTTTTATGTCCTCCGTCAAACTCAATTAATATCCCATCAGGCATGAATTCTTAGGACACACTGGACCTAAGCCAATTCATCTGTTTGTGTGTGTATGTTCACATGTATGGATGTGTGTGGAAATTCAGTAGATATTTGGCATATTTAGTAATCAGTCTTCATTGCTACTGCTCAGCCAAATAATAGAAAGCATGCACACGTACACGCATGTATACGCTTACACGCAAACAGGCCTTTGTGCTTTGTTCAGGATGGAAAACATCAAGGAGTATGGAGATTTACTTTTTTAGAGAAAGGTAGGAAAATAAAAACAGATATATTTAACGTATGAGCAAAGAAGAAAGAGATGCAAAAAGCTTAAAAAAAAAGACTGACTGAAAAATGTTGGAATGATTGGGGAGGAGCAGGAGTAGAAATGAAGGAGTGTAAAGCCAAATTTGGAAAGAAGTGAGACAACAATGATAAGAAGCAAGAGGGACAAGGCCGGCTGTGTAGAGTGTACAATAAGTAGAATTTATCGACTAAAAGATGCCAAAATATGGGATTTGGCAAAGGAATAGAAGAGAGGTTAGTCAATGAGCGAAAGACTTTGAAATAGAGAAGACGGAGGATGAGCGAAAAAAGAAGGAAAAGGGGTTAGAGAGTGTAGAGAAGTTATGGGTCAATAAAGCCTGCTGTGGGAAAGAGGAGCGGGACTCATAACGAGGTCAAGGACACATCATCGATCGCCACATCATAAAGCTGACTGGCAGAGAAGAGAAGAAGGGATGGAAGAGAGGGGGGGTGGGGGTGGGGAGCAAGAGGGAAAACAGAGAATAGAGGGAGATCTACAGCTGTGAAAAGCGGAGTTGACTGCGGGATCGGCCGAAGGAAGCAAGGATCACAACAGAGGAGAGAAATAGAAAATAAAATAATCAGGATGAGGGAATGAAAGGGGGCAGCTCTGGCCAGAAAGAGGGTTAGAGGGAAATTGAATTAGATGGAATCATGGCTGAACAGATGAATTTTGTAATAGAACACACACAGAGAGCAACCAGCACCCGGCCTCCAATAGTAGTATCTCACTTTTTGTCTGTCAATCAAGTTCCAGCCTATGTCGCAGACTGGATTTCTACATTCATAAAGTAATCCTTGCTCCAGTTTGTGTAATAGACCTAAGCATCTGAAGGGTGGAAACAGATTACTGGATGGATTGACATTGAATTTTATACAGACATTCATGGTCCCCAGAGGATGAAGTCTGCTGAAATATCTTGACAACTGATGAATGGATTGCCATGAAATTTGGTGCACACATTCATGTCCCACTTAGGATAAATTGGTGATCCCCTAACTTTTCATCTAGCGCCATCAATAGATCAACATCTGGCCAGTACTTTGGTTCATGACCAAATACCTGCGAAAGGAATGATCTCCCCAACGTCAGCTGGACTTTAGCGGTTAGTGCCAATTAGCAAATGTTAGCATGCTAACATGCTACGCTAAGACATGGAACATGATAAACATTATGTCTGCTTAGCATCACCATGTTATCATTGTCTTTGTGAGCATGCTAGCATGCTGATGTTAGCATTTAGCTTAAAGCATAGACTCACAGAGCTGCTCACATGGCTGTAGACTCTAAGACTTGTTTAATCACTGTTGTGAAGGTATTTCCAGGATCCTCTTATGCTTTTCTAACTATATGGATAAAAAAAAAAAGATATTCCATTTGTGCACAACCAAGTATGTTTCTCAGGCTTTTACAGTTTTTTACAAGTTGAGTATCATTTCACGCTATGATCTGTGCTTGAATTAGGAAAAATGTGTGAATGAGGAAACGGGTAAAATTATTTTCTACTGTGCAAAAGATTTAATGTTTTTTCTTACAAAAAGTTAAAACCTTCTGAAATACCTTCCGAATATCACTGAGTGTTGTTAAGAAACCTTCCTGGTTTTCAGAAAGATTGCTGGGTATTTATATATCAGAAAGTCAGACGTGTAGCCCTGTGACTCGAATGTAATGGTAATAAATGAACGGCACAAAGTGGAGCTAACAATAATCTCATCTCCTCAGTAATCTAATTTTCTTCCTGTTTTATGTTGTTTCAATAAACAAAAGATTTGAGAGGAAATAGGTGTAGAGAAATGATTTCCCTTGTCTTGTGATCAGAAATTATTATTATTTTCACATCATTTATATCATGAAATAATTATCCAGTGATCATGAAAAAGCATTGTGCCGTGGTGATGCATTGTTGTTATCATTCTATGATCCTGAGAAAACAGTTTTGACAGCCTGTTAAGTCAAGGATTTATTTGTGGTGTCAACATCACTGATCTCAAAAAAACAAACTTATTATGGTGAGATCACACAATTAACTTTCTGTTTTTCATCGCAGAAAAACAAAAAAGATCCTTACCGATGCCCTCTGTGGTTTTCTGTACTCTGCCTCTTATACTCTGTCACACACTTTTCCCTCTCTGTGCCATTGCCCCTAGACTGAACAAGTGGAAAAGATGTTGGACTGCTTCATCTAGCTAATGCTCTAAAAATACATTGCTCTCTCTGTGGAGAGTTAAGATGAAGCCACTGAGATTCCAAGAACTGCTGCTTTTCCATTAGATTGTAATATGTCTTCCTCTTCCTCAGTCTTGCTTGTGCTCACCATCCCTGCTGTCTTGAGTTACTTTCTCTCATCCCTCTTTCATCTTAACGTTGTTAAGAAATGGCAGAAGAAACAAATGCTCTGTTAATTTCCCCCTTCTGCTTAATTAATTTTGCTCTGTTCCCCTCTCCTCTTGTCTTGCATGTTCATTAGTTGAAATGTTCAAAATGTTCCTTTTTCTTGTAGGTGGTTAGAAAAAAAAGAAAAAAAGAATTTGTGCAGTTTTGGCTTTTATCCCAGCCGTCCATCAGTTTCCCTCCAGATTATCCTGAGGCGACGTTCCGAGCTGAAGTTTTTCCACCCTAATCTGCCCCATCCCTCTGTTCACTCACTTCCTTTCTATACGCCGCATGTTTCAAAGCAGATCTAAATTGAAAGGGGTGTAATTTTGCAAGTAGATAAATGAGTATGAGGGGAGATAGGAGGGGTGTTGTATAGAAATGGGCTTCCTGGTGCAGAGTGATCCCTCCAGGCCAGACGCAATCATTTAACTCTCTGTGATATTCTCTCAGCGTGGACTTATTAAAGTCTTTCCCCGTCTCCAAAGTGAAAACTTGTCCGCTAAGTACACCGGGGTGATTTGTGTGTTAAAATAGCGGCAGGTGTGATGCTCAGTTTGAGTGAATGATGTGATTCGTTACTGAATCACCACCACTTTCACTGCAGGATTGGGAGATTTGTCACTGGTGGTTGATGGCCTGTTGGTTTATGTTCACAGTTAAGGCTGCAGCCTACTTTTGAAACCACCATGGTTTCATTCAAGCTTTCACAAGTGGAAGGCATGTTTCTCTTATTCAGATCCAAATTAACCTCCACTTGGTGACTGGTAGTCTTCCTTGGGCCAATTTAAAATAGTAATAAAAAAAAAAAAAAAACAGTAAATTTCAAATTGCACGTATCATGCAGACGTATCAATAGAACAGGAAAAGACAGAATAAACATAAACATCAGAAAATAAGTTCAATTATTTTTGCAAGCTGAAGGGAAAACAATAAAAAAATTATACACTGAAAACAAACAAAAAAAAATCAATCTAAAAATCAATAAAACTAAAAGGATGAGGCTGTTGATATTCTATATTTTTGGTAGTGTCAACAAATCCAGCAAAAATACCAAAACAAAACAATGCATTCATCCATCTCTCCAGTTTCCAACTTCCTGACTGTATTTGTGGCAGTCAGCCCAAAGCCCATTTGATCTTTCTGAAGATGCAAGTCTTTAAAAAGTGTCACAAATATACAGTTTTGTTTTGTTTTTTGTTTTCATAAGTGAAATCATTTCCTTAAACAGCAGGGCGCTGTAGTCTTTAGCAGACATAACTTAAACAGGAGTAAATTGTGTTTTAGTTGGGGACTATTTTCAGCTGTGGATTCTCACACATTTTGTGAACTAATGAGGATTTATCCTGTATGCACAGCAGGATGCTGTAGGTGGGAGTAAGTTAAAATAAACTACAGTTCCAATGTAATTAGTTATGAAGGAAGATGTCACAATGGAGATGTATGCTGTAGAGAAAGAAGCTACATGAAGCTTTGGATACACAGACGAGACTTTTAATAAGATAAGTGCATTGCTGGTTTTAGTTTTTGCCATGGGATTTGTTGACATTAAGAAAAATATAGAACAGGACCAGAATTATCATTTAAAATCCTCCACTTGTTTTAAGCACCAAGTAAGTGTTTTTAAGAGGGGACTCTATATTACTTAGCTACTGCTACTACTGGGCACCATTCCAGATGAAAAATAAGTGTCTTCAGGCAGGCCAGAGGTTTGTAAACATCAGCCATATCCAGCAGCATTAATCTAAACTGGGATTAAAAACCAACCAAAAACTTTGAAAGACAGCAGTGATTGGTTGATGACTATTACCCTGCATTGTAGAAGCTAAGCCCATAATCAAGACGAACATGATCAGATAATCTCAATATGTCTTTGCAGACCACTGCCCACCACCTAATCCCCAGATTTAGAATCTCAGATTAGGAATCCTGGATGATTAATCCCATATTGTGTGTGTGTGATTCCTGCAGGGAACCCTTCGCCGGGTGACCTTCTCGGTAGTCAGCCAGCCCCAGGACGCCGGTTGCTATGACAGTGGCATGGAGGACTCAGAGACACCGAGCAGCAAGAGTTCATCAGGGCCACGGCTGGGAGCCCTGCCGCTGCCCGAAGAAGGCTATGAGCGAACCACACCGGAGGGCAGTGTGGGCGAGGAGGAGCATGTGGAGAATGGTCAGAGCAACCGCGCGCGCGCACGCGCACACACACACACACGCACGCACTCTCTCTCACACCCCCCCCCGCAAAGACACACACACACACACACACACACACACACACACACACTGTACAGTAAGCAGCCAATACAATTCATTGGACTCATTTTAGAATTGCGGTCAAGAGGCTTCAAAATTAATTTGCTTAAATATTTTGTCACTCAAGGCTATATGTGCTGTATTCTGTGAAAAGCTTAGACATGTTTTGATTGTACACACACTCTAAAATGCGCACGCACGCACACACACACACACACACACTTTCATTGAAACCTTGACTTGCTGTCAAGGTCTCGGGAGTCTTTTCTCATTTGATGAGAAAGTGTTTTATAGAATGAAGCAACTGTGCTGTGTTTATTTGCACCTGCTGCACATGTGTTATGTGAAAAGCTTTTTAGAAAAGCTAATGCGTGGTAGCAGCCAGTGTCACAGCTGGTAGTAGGACCTCAGGCAGGGACGACCCAAGTGCAGCCACACAGGAAGGCTGGTGCAATGAAGGAACTTTAATATAGTACGTGACGAGGACCATTCACAGGGCAAGAAACTTTGGGCAGACAGCCTGGTGGCAGAAGAGACGAAGAGCAGGGTACCTAGGAGGGACAGCCTGCTCGTTGGAGAGCCAATGAGCAGCAAACCTTGGGTGGGTGACCCAGGGGCTGAAGAGCCGGAGAGCTGAGGCCGCTGGCAAAGGTGGGTGCCCTCTGGAAAAAGAGCTGGGCACCTACTTTCATACTGGAGTCCAGAGTAGGTAGCCAGCAACAGGGGAGCCAGACAGGCCAACAGACAAAGCTGAGAACCAGAGGCAATGGAGACTGGCAACTGGAGCATCAGGCAGGCGGCGTGATAATCTGGCGGGATGTCCTCAGCTGGGAATACAGCCTCAGGAGCAGGTGGTGCATCAGGAACAGGCTGGTCATTGACAGACACATCGTCAGCAGAGACAATAGCAGTGGAAGTGAGCTGGTCGGCAGCGGCTGAGATGACGGCGTTTTAGGCAGCTAAAACAATGGCCTCAGGAGCAGGCTGGTCTTCAGCAGAAACCCCTTACAGACTCAGGAATGGGCAAAACATTGGCTGGGACGGCTGACTCAGGCTGGAGGCTGGCAGGCCAGAGCCAGCTGACTGGGCGGCAGGCTGGAGGTTAGCAGGGTAGCTGGCTGGAGAACTGGCTGCTGGCAAGCAGGCCAGGAGATAGCTGCAGGAGAAACAGACTGGGAAGCAGGTCTCTAGGAGGCATGCAGCATGGCTGTGCAGGTGGTAAACAGGACATGGATCAGGGCTGAAGACAAACCTCCACCTGTAGAAGGCTTTCTCTTGCGTGAAATCAGCCTGCTTTCAAAAGGTAACCAGTGACTCAGGACATCTGGCTCTTCATTAAGAAATTATACACTCAAAAGTTCTCCCAGGTAAATGGCAAGCCAAGTAGGAACTAGTCTGCTGGGTCCACATTAGGTGAGACTATACTGTCATAGCTGGTGGTAGGACCACTGACAGGGAGGACCCAAGCACGGACACTCAACCAAGGCTGGTGCAATGAAGGAATTTTAATAGAGTAAGTGATGAGGACCAGGCTTACAGATGGACAAGAAGGGAGACAGGTACAGACAACAGGTAACTACATACAGGAAGCAGACTGGGGTAAACGAACTGGGCTAAGTGTAGGTAGGCGAGGAAATTCCAGGGATTGGCAATGGAAAACAGGTGAGCAGGCGGATCTGAAAACAGGAAGGAAGTCCAGGGACATCTGGTGGACAGGTGGACAGGGCTGAGACAGGACTCTTAACAGGCTCATCTGTGGCCTTGCCATCAGTCAGCAGCCCAGATCTCCCCTTTCACTAAGAAAATTGTGTTTTAGCTTTTTCTACTGGGTTTTTGTCAAGGATGGAGAGAAGCAAAAAAGTAAATTTGACCTTCTTTTTTCCTCGTTCCTTGTGTCGTCATGCCAGAGCTGGAATAACAGTGGCCACACATCAAGGTCACTATGACCTTGGTAACTGGCTGCATTTCTGGGGCTGTAAATCTGCTTCCAGTTAAATGCCGCCTTTTCACCGACATGTGAAATCTTGAGGATTTTGTGGAGTTTAATAAGTTTTCGTCACGGTCAGATGGAGAGAGGAATTGAACAGAGGATTCATTGTGTTGGTTGTAATTAGGCTGTATGATTATGTGCTTGTTTGGTTTCACATGAATTTACTGCTGCTGTTGCTGTACGTAGCCACCAGAACTGGAATTGCTTTTCAGAATACAGCAAAAAATATAACATTTCTTGTGTTTAATTCATGTTACACAGAATTTACTGAATCAAACAGTAAATTAAATGTATTGTTCGAAGTTGCTCTTTGGATGTGGAGGAAATGTTATTTTACCTTTAACTGTCTGTAACATGACACCAGCACAGTTACAAGTCACTTCATCTATCATCATTATAATTCCTGTCTCCATATAACATGATGTCAGTATTGATTCCTATATGACTGGTTTACACAGATAATAACCATAACCTTTGACACTGACACAGACTCTGTAGGACACCAGCATTCAATGACCTCACTAACCTCATGACTCATTGGATATAATAAGGCTGATATGTCACTTACTCTTTTCCTTGCATGTGAACAAATTTAGATATGTCACTCAAATTGCTTGTAATCATCTTCTCTTTGGCGTCATTAGTTGTTTGGTCTGACCTCACCTTTCACCTTTCATGTAATGCTGAGCACTGCTAGGATATTTTCTGATTCATTTGTAGTCAGCGATTTTCATTTTGCTTTAGCAGCAATTTCCTTGCCTTTCTTGCTTCCTTTAAATTCTATCCCCTCCCCACCTTTGTCCCCAGGGTTTTTGTTTTGTTTTGTTTTTTTTGTTTTTTTTTTTTAAACATTTGTCTTTGTCCTCTCTTCCTCTCCCAATGTTCACCTCATCTCTCCTGTTGTATTTTATCCATCTGTTCACTCTTTTCAATTAATTGTCTCTTCTTGAATTGACCTAGTTCGTACCATGTAACTGCATCATCACCACTTGGGATACCCCTCTCTTTATCCTGTATGGTTCTCTACTTAAAACTACTAAATTAAGTTGTTTTTTGTTTTTTTTAACACTTTTGTTTTTTTCTTGTACCCAGATGCCAGACAGCTGCCAGATGTAGCTCTGACAGGAAAGTGTACCAGGGAATGTGATGAATTTGGCCACTCTGACACTTGTTGGATGCCCGTCCGCCCTTCACCACGCCAGCGTCAGCGGCACGGTAGCGACCCCCCACGGCTCTCCACCTTTGCCCCGGGTGATAATAACAACAATCTCCGTGGTAACGACCATGAGAGTGACAGCGAGAGTGCCGGCAGCGCAGGGAGCTCAGAACCCGGGGTGGTTGTTGGCGGAGAAGCTCCAAGATTTCCCTTAGCCAATGGGGATCCTCTTGGCACCCTGGGTAGTGGAGACCGCAACAGGAACATGGGCGATCACAACCGTAACCTTCTGAACCGCAAGATGACTTCGGCATCCTACGACACATTCAGTAGCGCAGGCTTTGGGAGACGCCAGCAAGAGGAGGAAGGAGGAGAAGGCCAGAACCCGCCTGAGGTCATACCACTGACGCGGACAGGAGGGGACTACAAGACCACGTCCTGTCTCACGCTGTCACGCCGCGAGGTCTACCTGTGACATCCTTGCAACGGAGCAATCATCACACAACTCCCTTTTCTGAAAAAGAGGGAGGGTTAAGACTTTACCTGCCAGTCATCAGTTTGGAGGGCCTTGTGAAAATATGAAAATGTCAGGGAAGATGTTTCCAAAAGCTGTGTATCAAATTGGAACTTTTGGATTCTAACTAATATTTATAGGCACTTAAACTTGAGCAATGTTGGATCAACTCTTCGCAGAGCTCTGACCACAAGTACTTTCTAAAAAAAAAAGTGTTTTTTTTTTTTTTTAACTACCAGAGAAAGTTGCCTACAGGCAAAAATCCTATTATGTCCTTGTGGAGGAGGACAACTTCATCTCCTCTTCTTTTTACCTGAATCCAATGCATGCCTGACCCTCTGCCACAGAGGGATCTGTGTGAAGAACAGAGAGATCGAGACTGAGTAAATCCTGATGTTATAAATGCCTCGGTGTAAATAAAAACTTTCTCCGAGGCTACAGCAGACCAGATTTGGACTCAGCTGACAAACCATCTTCTGAAAAACCAGTGAGGTCTTAACAAGTCAAAATAGATGAAAAGAAGTAATGGGTCTTTGATTGAGTTATTTGGATGTTATTTACACCAGTCAAACTTTCTAATGCCTAATCAACTCTATCATAACACAAGACGGGAATATTAACCAATGAAACTGCTAACCCCGTGAGAATCTTAAGTCATAAACAGAGTATCAAAGTACCAACACAAGTGTGGTCGCTGTACAGTTACACAGTAGAAAAAAAATCAGGTACTGTTCTTTAAAAACATAAGTGATTCAGAACAAATTTTTTTTTTTTTTTTTTTTTTTTTTTAACGATAATCAAATGTAACCATTCAGAATATAAGGTTCTCATAGAGTGTCAGTAGTGCCACAGTTTCTCCGGCGTGTGTGAAAATATGTGTTGATTATTTTGCCTTCACGCCCAGTCTGTATGTATATATTGTATGTGTGTACTTGATAAAACGGCAGTGTTCTCTCTCTGCTGCTGTCCACCGTTTCAGAGTAGACTGAGGCGTTAGGTTCACGACACGTCTACAGTATCCTAACAGTGTTCATGTATCATAAAATGTTCTTTCATACACATGCACACACACGTACACATGCACGCATGCACGCGCTTACACATACAGACCTTAGCATGTAAACACAAACAGTGCATTAACAGAATGTGAACATGCATAGGGCCACAGTTTATGACAAGACTCAGTGGCAGTGTAACATAAAGTATATAATAACTTGCATTAACTTTCATACAGAAAACATTAAGCACACACGCACACACACACACACACATACAGCATATTAAAACATAAGTAGAAACACAAACTCATATTAAGATGTGTGCAATGCGCAAAATTCATATGCACTATGTGTGTATGTGCTCTTAATCATAATTTTTTAACATATTGCCTCTCATTGAAATAGCTGTAGCATTTTGCCTGCTCCCCTCCAGCCAGTATTTAAACATGAAATGTATTTAAATAATTACTCATCTCTCTGACTGACGTGTGGGGCGACATTAAAGGGAATTTCAATGACATCTACTGTATGTAATAATGAATCATGTGGGAATATGAGATATTCTGCATTCTGTAAGTAGGACTCATAGAAAAACCAAATTTCTGTAAGAAAAAAAAGGAAAAGAAAAAAAGATTCTGCATGAAAGAAAGATAATGCTAACTTTTTTTCTCTCTTTTTTAAACCACACGCCTTTTTGGATACCACGCCTATTTGGATACATCTGTACTAAATGTGTGCGCTTATGGGGAAGTGGAGATAATGATGGCAGCAAGGGAGTTCGCTTCAGTGGATTAAACTTTTGCTTCTTTATCGTAGAGTGGGTCTGGGCTAACCTTGGGCCTTTCTCTCGGTTTACACGCCCCTGAGTCGGCACGAAGGGTGCCGCAGGCTGTAACAAAAAAGAACACAATGTAGTGGGAGCGCAGAGTTCTGCTGCAACCCTTTTCACCGCACAGTGCCGAACTGAACACGCCCGTACTGCTGTGCTGAACCGTGCAGATAACAAACTCCTTCACATTTGTCCTTCCCAGCAGGTACTGCACGACTCCAGACACACTCTGCTGCACTGGGCTGAAGAGTGGGTGTGGATCGAGGCCAGCACATCTTAATTCCCATCATCAGTGTGTGGTTCAGTGGTGTGATAGGGATAATAGGGTTAGGTCGTCCCTGTGGTCTTAATGAGTTTCCTTTCTCCTCTCTTCTCCCCTGATCTGCACTGATCTCATTAATGTCTGGATAGGCGAATGTAACACTGCTGGAAACTGCTAGTAAGTGTGTCTCTTCAAAATTTTTTTCTGGTTGTTTTGAATCAGATGAGGCAAAAAAAAAAAAAAAAAAGAGTCACACTTGTTAAGGACGTACTGCAGCTTAGTTAATAGATCCTCGTAGAGCTTAGAGTCAGAAAACACGAGCAACACTCAGGTAAGATGCACAGCAGTGTTTAACCTGTTAACTAACTACTTGAGATTTTGTCCGCACACAAACCCACACACACTGTCGCTGCTCGACTGTCCCCTCACTGAAAGACAGCCTAATGTTTGGAAACAGTAAAGTATGACTCCTTTTCAACTGCAATCAGGCTAAGAAATGGGTGTGCTCTATGTGCGTGATTACAGTTTGTATACCTGTATATACCTTCGACTTTATAACTCTGTAGTTTGTTCTGCCACTGATGTACTTTCTCCCTAAGCCTTCATTACCCCCAATTCCCCCAACATGGCTGTTTACAGAGCTCTGTTATTGATGGACTGTGCTAAAGATGCAATAGAACTGGAGGCCTAACATATGGAGCTACTGTTCATGGAGAGTTCACACTGAAAAGGGATTTGTGAAAACAATCACAACTTCCTGCAGGGTACGTACACCGAGACATGTGCTCATTCTCTTGGATAAATGTCTCTCAATCCCTAGCACGCCAGAAAGGTCTTGAAGAACTAAATGTCCAGTATGTGAGCTTTGGAAAGAGACTCTTGACACAGCCCTGCCTCATCACAGTGGCAGATATTTCTTCAAAACTGCTGTTTTATGGCAGTTCCATTTATGGCACCTTTCAAACCCCTCCGATCTGGATTTAAGGGAACTTAGCTGTACATGAATCTGTGTGGGTGTGTATCTTTTTTATACTGCACGTTTAAACATGAATATGTTTCAGTCTACTGCAAAACAGAGAGGGGAGACAGACAGAGAGGAGCGTAAACGTCTGAGATCTGTCGCCCGGTAATCAAGACATTTTTAAAAACAGACACTTCAACGGACATCATGTACCTGTCATCCCCCTCGTGCTGTTATCCGTATAGCCATGTACAGATAAAACTACACTGTAGAACAGACAACTGGAATCCATAACAGACAATGGCATGCTTAAGGTCTTCAAATCTGCACTTGAGAAAAAAAATGAGAAAAAAAAAAAACTGTTATTTTTATTTTCCTCTTCTTTGTGTTCTTTTCTTAAGGGGCTGGCACTGTTTTTTTGCTGCTCCCTTCCTGTAATTAAATAATGAACTAATTGCATTTGCTATGAAGAGGAAGAAGAGGAGCTGTCGACGAATGGTTTGGTATGAACATGAATCATGTAAAAGTTTGACTTTGACATTAAAAACTTCAAACACTCTTGGTTGTCTGTTAACTTTTTGACAGTTATGTTTCACACAGTAGCTGAGATAAACAATGGCTGGGGCAAAGAAAGTACTTCCAATATTTTCTTCTTCAGTATCACTTTCAAATGACCTGTTAATGGTAAACAGTCCACACACATAAGTTGTAATAATTTCTAAAGCCTTCTTAAGTGTTTTCTGCAATTAAGGTCTTTATTAATGGTTAAAATATCATTTATCAATGCCTTATAGGTAGTTATAATCTATTAATAAGAACTACTTTTGGGTTCCCATGTTGCAGAAAATCCTCATTCAGCACGATACTTGCTTTGTGGTTTACCTAGCTCTTTAATTTATCAAGAAGACCTCCTCCAATGGACTGTGTGACCACTTATCCTCCGGAAAAGGGCTCCAGGGCATCTGGACCAAAATCCATTTATTAACAGCCAGTTAACATTGACAGCTGTAGAAATGATAGGTCATATAAGAACTCTTTATTAATTATCTATTAAGATTTATAATTGCAGGTGACTGACTTACTTATGCCGATAGCTTATTAGAAAATGAAAAACGTTTGACTCTACATGACTTACTAATGTTTACAGTGGGGTCCAGAATTTGGAGACCACTTTCCCATGCTCATTCCCACTCCAAGAAAAAGGTGCCTTATTCAAATGGTACTTCATTGCTTAACAGTTGACAAAACAATTTTAATCCAAGGTCCACTTACTAACTTGCCTTTAGACGTTCAAACTCAGTTCTATGACAATTGAGCAAACGTCATCCGCTGATGAAAACCATGTGGTGCAGTCAAAAGCTCCAAAACAAGAAAACAAGCGACTGAGTGGAGATTGTTTTGTTATCTGCTGTTTCCAAGGTTGAAAATGAACTGTCAGCTCAAACTGTTTTCATGCCTAACAGAACCCCCCCACACACACCCACACACACACACCACCACCACCCCCCGTTTCGCAGAATGACACTCTTATTTTTTGTGCAATGCCAATTTGCACCTGGCTGACATCCAAATACATTTTAGAATATCACTGAAATGTGGTTCCATCCATCAACTTTATCTTTGAAAGGTGAATTTTTTAAACTGGGTCCTGCTGCAAGAAAAGTTTTAAAATGTAGAGGGCAATTTGTGCTTATACTTATCAGAAAATGCTTCAGAGGTGTTAACTGCAGCGAAGATTAGTGTGAAAGACTCAAAATGTCAAAAATAAAAAGTCCCGCAATCTGTGTTTCTATTTGTTCAGTATGCAACACTGACACCATGTGGTCATGTATCAGTATTACTTACTGGTTTTCTGGCAGCACATACAATACAATACATACAAGTTTCAAATTCATTTTGGTCATGGTGAAGTAAAGAAAAAGTAACGGTCAAGAAATAAGTTTCTCTAAAGATACATCAGAAACTACAACCAATACTGGCAAGCTACAAATACATGTATTTGCATCTTGAATTCAACAGTCATTTCTTTTGAGCCGACAGCCAGGCGATACACCTGCCAGTTTCATATATAGCTGAGAATGTGGCCTCTTGTGCTTAGTCTGCTATACAGGATTTAATGTGACACAATCTGGAAAATGATCATGTGTGAGTGGAAGGCTCTTCATATTTCACAATGTCTTTCATATCGGATATAAAATTGCTAATAGGTGAGTAATACCTATTGTAACGTTGTAATTCAGAAGTGTAAGTAGCTGTGCCTTTGTGATTGCTTTGGATGTTATATGCCACAAACATACACAGGTAAGATACTGTAAAGAATTGAACGACTTTCAGCGCGCTTTCAATCAGAATCGTTAATTTCATGCGCAGTAAAACCACCAGTGCAGATAATACCAACAAACCAAGCTCATTTTAGTATTTGATTATTATCACCGTCAAAACAACCAAATAGCAAACTCCACTCTGGTTTCCACTTTAACAGTCCAGGAAGCTGGGCTTCAATTTGTACTAGTCACGGGCTATTCACTTAATGCAGATCCACTGTAGCCTACTAATTTGATTTCTCAAACAATTACAACTTAATATTCACATCACAGGTTGAATGAATTATACTGTTTGAGAAAAGGATTGAAACAGTTTCTCAGTTCACAGTTTATTGTGTTTTTCTAGGCTGATGGCTTATAACAGTCTAACATTTGATTTGGGGTCTAGCTTAAATGTCGGTTCGCGGATTCTAAGGCCATATAATTTTGCACCCTCATTATCTGCAATTAGTATAATCACTTGTATTAAAATGCCAGCATGTGTCACATCCAATAAAAGTCTGTTTTCAAGAAGAAAAAAAAGAAAAGAATTACTGACCAGTTTTAGGTCTTCAGGAAAGAATGGTCGAGACATTGCCATCCCCGAAGGACCAATTGTTCTGCAGCCTGCAATAAAGTCATAAAAACACACATAAAAGAAAATCATTAAACCACACAGTAAAAGGTATTAGCAACCATCTTTGAAACATCAAAAACATCAGGTATAATATCAATCAGCTTGTACTCGTAAGTCATCTCATATAAGTGGCAACCATAAAAGTCTTTGTAAATAAATCACATTGTTTCACCAGATAAATGGACAAAGAGTTGTCTGCACTGCAAAAAAAAAAAAAGGACATCAGTTTCTTTGAACTCTTAATTAAATTCCAGGGATGGCCCCAACGGATGTGCATTTTATTGATTTTTATAAAGATAGGAGGAAAATGTTGCCAGGGAGATGCCTGATGAAATAAACCCCAGAATGTTAACCTCCTCACACACTGTCCAATATATCAAATGGCATTTGGAGTTGTCAGATGTTTGCAGGGGCTTCAACACATTCTCTTTCTCTGAGTGAATGTAAGCTGAAGTGCATTGCCTTTAAGTTTCCTTTACATGCAGAAAGAGAGAGAGAACTCTGGGCTCATGGCTTCAAAGTGCGAAGACGTATTCGTGTAATACGTTGAAATTTCCCTATCTTACTCATTTGTTCTCAACTTGTCAGGGGGAAATCTTTCCTGATGTCCAGTCACTTGACATCTACAGCAGGGTGCGGCAACCCTCCGACGCCAAAGAAACATTCAGCGTCAGTACAGCTGGGTGTAAAGCATTGCAGATGTGATAAATTCTGTCAGAGTGCAGTGTTCCTCTGTTCAGGAAAGCCTTGCAGCAGAGCTGTAAACATTATTTCTCACTGATATGCCAGGCGGTTGATGTGAGATTTGATCCTCCCCGTGTTCCTCCGTAGGCTGTCATTTATGTCTCTTCATCTTTTCATGGTCACATCAGCCTGAACTCATCAAAGCTGTGCCATCAGCATTCTTGGAAGAATAGCAGGAAATAACAAATATAAAACAAGACTTCACATCGAAGTGTATGCTTTAACGGGAAATATATGTATGTAAATATATGTAATATACACACATATATATATATGTATGTATATGTATCAGCCTTCAACTACACAAACAAAAAATAAAATTAAGTTAAAATTTTATGTATGTAAATCTTAAAAATTAGGTGGTGTTACAAAAATGATTTTGCTTGTTTTTTTACATCATTAATTCCCAAATTACGTAAAATATAGTTGTTCGACAATGATCTGCTAGTGGCTTAATTGCTTTTGCTGTAATGTGGAATGCAGAGCCCTAATTAAGGCTTGTGTATGCTTTTTCACATTGTTGTTACTTTCTCATACTGCACAAGTGAGACTAGTCACTGTTGTCAACAGTGTTGGGGCATCTATATATTTACACAGGCAGATGTACAAAGTTTTGGGTGGAAGACATCAAGGAAGAACAATTACATTCAAAAGAAAGCAACATACTGTACGAAAAAATGGACTGTCATCAATATATCAGCTGGAATTACTATGATGGACTGAGGTTTCAGTGGGGGAGAAAATGTGTATTTGTTGAGAGGAAACACGAGTCAGTAAATTCAGAAATGCAAAAATATGTAATATCTTGTGCTTACATTACATTTTGACACATTCATATGCTGCATACAGTAGCCAACAAGAGCCAACACGTTGCAGCAGCCACTGTAATTCTGGGAGATCACGAGAAGTCGCTTTATCCAAACAAAATATTCATTTGACAGAAACCCAAAACTTTATGACAGCAACAGGTTAGCTTGTTGCAGAAGTGTCACTGCAAAATGTAAATGTGGAATTCCAATATTTTTTAAAAGCTGCAATGCAAAACTAATAGAGGGATAATACTTTTTCTATTTGTCCTATATTCCCCCATTGTTTTCCAGCACTTACTCGTCACCCGTTTATGCAGTAATTCTCTCCTCACGGATAAGTCTGAGACTATGGTACTCAGAAAGCAATAAAGACCTGCGTGTGTGTGTGTGTGCGTATGCGTGTGCGTCTGTGTCTGATGACCTGCAGGTGGTGATGTGTGATTTGCTGTTTGAAGTGATTGCAGAGGTGTGTTCCATCTGCTGATTGGCCAATGGTTGACAGCGGGTTTCTAAGACACCAGAGACAAACATCACTCAGTGGCTCCACTCTCTTGTTTTTCTCAGTGAGTGCTCAGCCCATCAGCTGTTTGTCTACTAATAATGTAACTGTCTTGCTCGTTTGTAGATGACTGACAGCTCCGAGCTGCAGTTGTGACAGTGGTTATTTGTGGGTAGGTATTGGGCACCTCAAGACCATAATTTTAAAACATGTGATTACTTGAATATATTTGTAAATTTACAGATTACAAACAATATACTTTTACAGTTGCAGTAGTAGGGTGAGAAGACTTTTTTTTTTTTTAAATTCAGGGTTTTTTTTAATAAGGGGTGTTAAGAGATTTCTGTAACAGTTTAGTTTATTTTTGGTACAATCTTGATGTTAACTTACAAAACTAAAAACTGCCACTTTGAACCTTAACCTCAGGTCTCTCCATCTTATGTGAAGTCCAGGTTTTTTTTTTGTTTTTGTTTTTAAATAAACTTCAAATGAATCTACATCAATCTTAGCTTGACTCGAGAACAGGCTTGACCTTATAACAAAGCTCCAAACCACCTGGCCAAAAGCAGGCGTAACAAACTGACAATCATGCAGCGGCCCCAACAGGTCTCCCTGCTGAGTTAATTTGTTAGCTTATTAGCATTATTCATTTTGTGTGTTCATTGACGATATAAATGATCAATGTCCCATGTTATACACTTTTAAATTGCTATAAAACACATTAAATATACAATAGCAGTCAAAGGTTTGGACACACTTTCCCCATTAAAGTGAGTGAAAAGTGTGTCAAAACTTTTGATTGCTACTGCATATGGAAGGCCAACCGACATTAGAGAGTACTACTGAATTACTACCTTATTGTTAGTTTTTTATTTTTGTATTCAGAAGAGATTTTTTTTTTGTTTTGTTTATTGCACAGTGGATGTAGCTCAGATATGCACGGCAGGGACCAGAGAGACCATCAGTGGTAGAAGAACAGCACAGCTGTCTCAGTAATTTGCCTGGATGCAGTCGATCCCCCCCACCCTTATTCCCAAACAGCAGCCCATACCCTTTCAAGGGATGAGAAGTCTGTATTGTTATGGCACCTGTTCAGACTTGTGTACAAAACACACACACACACACACACACACACACACACACACACACACAACCACAACCACAACCACACACACACACACACACACACACACACACACACACACACACACACACACACACACACACACACACACACACACACACACAGCAACTGTTTTCAATTTCTGCAATTTCATGACCTACTGCAGAAAGTGGAAAACTTGCATAATTCCACTCTCACAAGCTCAATATTACATCCCTTTGGTTCACTCCCCGAGCAGATGGTAGCGGCAGCATGCAGGTCTCTCTTGGTCTCTGTGAAGGTGATGTTGTCTGGAATCAGTTCATCTTCAGCAGAAGCCAGAAAATGTTCAATTCATATGTACAGTCTGTATGTGATAAATAAAAAATACGTGAAGCTAGTAGACTGGGTTTCAGAAGATCACATAACTGTAGAAATGCCAAAATCTGTGCTTCTTTTATTCTGCTTTGCATTTTTTTTTTCAACATTTTGTCAATGTTACAGAACTCCTGCTACAACTATCTGCTACATATGACAGCTCAAAGTCTATGTGATCATACCGACTTTTATGATCATACAGAAAGGGAAAGTTTCTCCATTAGTTATGAGGCACTGCGCAGCATCTCAGGATCAAGAAATATAATGTTTCAAGCATTAAGTTTGGGATAGAAATTACATATCTGATCTGTCTATGTAGTCATTTTAACAGCATTTTCCCGCTGCTCTAAGACATTAAAAGTATATGCACATAAGGATATAATATAATGTGGAGAATCTTAGCCTGATACTACAGCAAATAAACCTTTAAGTGTCACACTTTATTTATGCAACTATCGCATGAGGATTGTAAAGAAAAAAGAAAGAAAAAAGAAAAAAACAAAGAAAAACACCAATTTCAAATAAGCTCATTCACTAAAGAGTTTTCCTTTGAGAAAACAAGATCAAGTGATGCCAATCTCCGCCAGATGAAACGTGAAAATTAAGTTTAGTAAAGTAGCCGTTATTGTCAAGGACTATAATGAAAGTATACATTCCTCTGGGACCACAGATGGGTGTGGATATACAGATGTAGTATAACAGCATTGTGACAAACTGGAAGTGAAAGCATTTTCAAGGTGACAAGCTGACAACTGCAGCATGTAAGAGGACTAAAGGTTTTGTGATGTATGTCTTATTATATAGGTTCCACTCATGCCACTTAAAGACTGCATTCTTATTGCACTGACTGAAGACAGTTTTCTTTGTCAGATTTTGAGACAGTTTTTCACATGTGAAAATTTTGGTTTTATGTGGATCAGATAAAATAAGGTGGTCAAACACAGTGGGGTTCAATTTCTCTGAAGCATGAACATGCAGAGCAACCTTCTTGAAAATTTTTTGTTTTTCTAGACAGATTGATTGCACTATGATTGTACTATACAAAAACATCATTGCAATGTGGTGGGTAATTTGTCAAGACATCTTTCTGTCAGAGGACCATCCAGTTCTGAAAGAGTAACTTAACACCTGACTGAAAAGCAGTGTGTTGCTGCCCCTCTGTGGTTGAAAGTTTCACCTCTGACCACATGCAGCATCACTGATAGATGTGGTTGGGTGTGGTCAGCAGTGTGCTTTGTTGCACCTGTAACCACACCCAACAGTGATGTCACAGGATCTTGATTTGCACCTGCTACCTCCATCTGTGCAGCAAGGTGAGAAGTTAAACCACTGGAGGTCAGCAAAAAAAACGATTTTCAGGGGTTTAACTTTTTCCTCTTCCAGCAATGCGCTCACAACGGTCAAAACACTGGACACTTCTCATCCTCAATGGTCACCATCATGGCTACATAGTGGAAGGATGGCATCCACCAGCGCATTTTCAAACTTTTGAAAACAGCGACTGAGGACGGAAAACACGTCATCGGTGCGGATGATGACGTAATTTCCATAATGCCACAGGAATGTCACAGGAAAGTAAAATGTTCACTTTCAAGTCAAGTGAGAAAAGCAACCGGCGACAATCGCAGTTGTATGTTGCGATTATGTGTTATTATTTGAGTTGGGACAGTACTACCAGGTCAGAATTCACGCACTACGCCAGCGAGTATACTGTGTACACAGTGTACTACATGTAAGTGTACTGACTGAAGTGTCCGATTTGAGACACAGCAACAGTGTTCCTGCCATTCCCTGTCAGCTGAATACTACACCCACCTGCACACCTGTTCTCCGTCCCCTCATCAGCTCTGTAAGCATTTATAACTAGCCCATTTCCCTCTGTCACACCAGATTGTGTAGTGCTTCTTACAGCCATAGTGATCCAGCCTTTTTCCTGTGCCTGCCAATTTTTTCCTTTAATGAACCCCCAGCCTGGTTTTTGGACTTCTGCTCCTTTGCCTCATTTTCTCTGCTTGCCTGTTACTAGCCTTTGCTTGCCTTTGACTTCAAGTAAACTTGAACTTCTGTCTTGCTGCTCTGTGGGTGAGTCATATTCTGGAGACCAAACCTTGTTTACTGAGCCGTTACACTTTCTTGACATGTTGAGCAGAGGGCAGACTGACTGACATTAGCTTCCCCAGGCCGCATTATTAACACATCTTTGAATGTGTTAATAATATACTCGGTTATGGCCAGAGCCTCTGTAGTGTCCTGACCATTCATACTCGCAAAGCGAAGAAGGAAATTTTCTATACTAAATATGTAATTCAGTTATTAAACTATTAAATAACAAATTGCTGAGATTCATATTAAAGTATACTAAAAGGTCCATCTCACCAAGGAACTTGTTGCTTACGCACTTCACACTTACAGTTTAATGTGCTACATCTGAAAAGGAAGTAAATATGTTAAAGTGTCACAATGAATTCAAAATGATATTTTGCCAACATCACTGTTTTGTAATGACAGTACATGTCATTCTGGTCTCTCCAGACCTCCATCTGAATGTTTAGTCTCAAAGCATTAAATATATCCACTTTACTGTGGATATATAATGGAGGAAAGAACTGACAATTAGTGCCTCTCCTGCACTTATTCTCTTCAGTCATCTCCATTTGCACAACAGAAACAAAAGACTTATACTGAAATATATTTCAGTTGAGCTTGTCAGAATGGTTTTTTTATGATTTTCTGAAGTTAGGCTTTAAACAGACAGAAAAATAAATGAGTATCATAGATGCCATTACAGCCTACATTCAAACCCAACCATATCAAGTTCACACTTCACAGAACCTAGCTCAAAGTTCAGTTCACAAAGACTGAAACTAGGTAGTTCACAAATAGTTCACAGAGCGGAATTGTGTCCAAATAATGAACAAGTTCACGTTCATTTCTTCCATTAAAAAAAAAAAAAAAAAAAAAAAATCTTTTTCAATAGACCCTCCTCCTCCCTGTCCAACCCATCCCCAGCCCCGAGTCACTGCCACCTCACAAACTAATGAATTACTGTATACTACCATAGAGTCACAGACTGGGATTACTTTTAATTGCCAAGAAAAACTAATGTGGGTGTATGTTTCATGTGCTGTGAGTTTGACTCAGGTGGAGGAACTTTGTGGCTGTTGGCTCGTGGTCTTACCCTTTCTTAACGATTTCCTGTGATCGTCGTTCAGTTGCAGACATTTCAGAAGACTGGTCGGATGCTTCACCTCAATATGTTGTTTCAAATTCGTTGATGTGGCTGACGTTCAGACTTGTTTTTTGAAAATGTGCGACTTTTTCCGTTTGAATGTGCACCGAGTCGTTCATAAAAGTCCATCAAGTGTTCATATGAACTCACTTCAGCAGTGGGCCCGCCAGAAGCGGTGTTGTTTGTACTGCCAGCACTACACAACAGACGCTTGCCGCCGTAAAGCACACGTTCTTCTTCTGATGTTTTTTGGCGGTTGGCAAACAGCTTTTCGGTGCATTACCACCACCTACTGGTGCGTAGGCGTGCTACTATTTCAGAGTACACCCTGGATGGGTTTTCGGAGAACAGGCCATTTATTCTCGATTTCTCTGGTGTTCAGCCTAGCAGCCATCCGTGAAGGTGTATATATCTTAAATCTCTTCACTGAAGCACCAATTCAACTTAAATTAATTATTTAATTAACAAAAATGAACATATTAATCGTGCCATAGACATTCAGCAGACAAAAACAAAGACATGGCATGAGAAAGTGCTTGAATTATCTGAATCACAGTTACAGTCAGTTAAACATAATATAAATATATTAACATGTAAATATTAAACTCTCAAGAATGTTTGTTTTACCATCATTTTTGACAACAGTCAAGTCTTTATTGATAATTAGTGGTTCCATTGGAGACACCAGACAACAGCAACAAAAACAGAGCGGCATAGAAACACTAAATGTACCTTGAAAACATCCAGAATCAACACAATAAAATAAAAATAGCTTAAAAAGATTCTCAGTGAAGTTTGACAGAGTGGTGGTGAGAGCTGAAGCCCTTTTACAGCAGTGAGTTGTGCATGTCATTACAACAAAGATCTATTTCTGGCATTAGAGATTGGCAGAAAACTAGCACACACATAAAGTCTTTACTGTGCTAATATGTAGGTACAGCAATCTAAAAATTAATTTAGCAGTCCACAGGTGCCTTTGTGTTTGTTTCAACTGCTCATCTACTTAACACTTTATAGGAGGGTATTGACACATTTGCATATAGTATCTGATGGTGGAGTGGAAGTTGCATTGCTTTTATTGAAGTTCACAGTAATGTTAAAATGAATGTGTTTTGAACCTGGTAACAACCGTCTTCCCACAGTGAATGTAATTATGTGTTCAAAGCAGACATTTACCAATATAAGGATACTGTATGTTTGTGCTGTTTGATACAAATGTGTGCCTTCAGTACAATTTTAAGTGTTCCTCCGTTGTAACAATAAACCACAAGTAGTGCAACATCTAAAGATGTGTCCATGCAATATGAATAACTGATCCACTTGAGTCACATTGAAACAAATATTGCTAAGATATTGAAAACCAGATGCAGGAGAAATCTGTTATTTCTTCAGCTGTCCACCAGATGGGTGGACAGGAGCACCATGTCTGAGCAGACTCACACAGTAAGACGTGAGGATGTGAGGAAGATTAAGGAGGAAGTCATGCTCACGGGAAAGGAGACAACAACATTATGACGTAATACTGGGGTCACATTTAGGTGCTTGGAGGGGGTCCAACACCAGATCTGTGTGTGTGTGTGTGTGTGAGTGCCCCGATCGTGAGTCTGTGAGTTTCTTTTTTTTCATATTTCTGAATGACTCGGTTGATTGTAAATCACACTCTCATTTCATTGGAAGTATAAATGTGCTTCTTCTCAGTGACCATGGACTGAAGGCAAACTGATAAAATCATAATGGTCTAAAAAGAGCGTGTCACCATTGTACCAAAAAATACAAAGGTATTCATTCATGCCCGTGTGCTCACACTCTCAGTCATACACACACACTCACACACACTCACACACACTCAAGAGGTGAAACCCCACAACAACCACACTTTGTGCACAGTCAAGTGTTCAACCAAGGCTGGTGATGTTGGAACGACCACCGGGGGGTGCTACGATACGGTGGCCCGACCGACGTGGGACATTGTCGTCAATCTGTGCCCCTGAGAAATAAATATAAAATAAAATTCAAATATTAGATTTTATGTACTTCAAATAAATCTGGAAAGCAATATTTCTTATACAATCCCACCATATGTCATTAAGTGCATCTGAATTTTTATGTTCCATCTGACATGTAGACGCAACAAAGAAATCATTGGATTTGAAAAATTCTACAAAATATAGTATGTCTGTTACCTGATAGGCTAAAATTGGACTGGTGTAGGTTGCGTATTGGTGGTGGCTGGTGAGAGGTGGGTGAAGTTTTGGCTGACGGAGCGGGAGTAATGTATTTGGGGGTAGGAACGACATCATACACAGGTCCATCATACATCCCACGAGTAACTGCTTCCTGCTTCTCCTTCACCTGGATAGAAAACACAGAGACAAACAAGATGGAAAAACACCAGGGACCACAATGGAAAGTCCAGGACTTTGTACATAAGCTGGTATGTTGTATTTTATAAATATACTAGAATATTTCTAGTATGCTAAACCAAATCAAATTAAACTTGAATATCAGTGTTTTGGATATGTGTTTTTTTAAGTATTTTCAAAGACAAGTAAGAAAAGAACTTGTGCCACTACAGGGAAACTAACACTGGATGTCGACAGCCCATCTAATATTCTAAATAGAAGTATTTTTAAATGTCCCATTTTTAATACTGCCATAGACATATCTTTAAAATCATCCGTGTTCTGTACCTGGTTCCTGAATTTAACGCGTTGGTAAGCATAGTCTGGGAAGGGCTTGCAGGGAATAAATCGACCAGTCCCCTGCTGAGCCTGCAGCTTGCCTTCCTCATAAACCACATGACCTTGACTCAGCACCAGCGCTGGACCTCCACGACACTCCAGACCCTCAAAGATATTGTACTCTGAAGCCTGTGTGTGGACACAGTGAAAACATATCAGACAATAAAGCAGAGCGACAAAGAAGAGCCCCACCACAACAATGATACCTTACACTGTCAAGGCCCACTGTGCTATTTCTGCAAGGATTGTATTAGATCTTAATACAGTAAAACGCTGCAGTTGAGAAGATGCAGGGTTGAATAAGTGAGAGGCTCAGGGCATATAGAAGGGGCGGCAGTGTGAATACAGGGGGATGGGTAGAGAGATGGTAGCACGGAATGGGTGAGGGGTGAAGGCAGATTATAACCTAAAGCCGGCAGCAGTCTGGATTAGAGCCTTTGAGAGTGGCAGAGCAGACTGAATACATTAACCACTGTCTAGTATCTTCACTGTATTGTGTCACATTGCTCAAGGCAAATTTCCACCCCAGAGACCAGTCTCCTGAATTGAAATGCATTGCTTGGACTGTCAAAAAAAAAAATTATTATTTAATTTGTCTTTAGTTCTATCTTGCTATGCAGAGAGTTATCCATCCCTGAGCTATCTGCTGCCACCCCAACACAAAGTGGGTGAATGTGAGTTTCATTTGTGGTGCTCAAAGGATTAAAACAACAGGGTTACAATAATCTGCAGTTCTCAGTGTGAACATATTTCACTGGAACTACTTTCTATTGAAGAGACGGTTATTTTCAGTGTCATTTTTACAATACGAAATTCCACTCACCACCATTGTTTCAGGTGGCAGTAGAAATTTTTAGTTGAAAATTTGCTCAGACTTGAGTAACTTTCAAACCTGATCAAAAAGAAACCCCTTTCATACTCTGGGTGAATTTCCTCTTTGAAAGATAAATCTCATATTCACTTGTCAAATGACATTTTAGCTTCCTTTAAACATTGGTCTTAATAAACAGTGGTTTTTACAGTAATGTAATGCATGCATTCTTCTGATCTCACTGCACTTATGCAATGAGACACCACCTTGTGCAAAATATTGCCTGACTTTACTGAATACCACCTTTATTTAAAATTAGATTCCAGGTTTTTCCTCACCTCCTGTGATCATTCACTTGGTTTTCAACCTGTGTCTCACTCTGCAGTCATATAATATGAAACGTTCCTCCCTGTAGCCTTTGTCCCTCAGCAGCTGATTGAACCATCCTCCCTTTTCTCTCATCTTTCTTTTCCCTCTGCACCATTTTCTTTTTTGTCCTCACCGACTGCTGGATTTTGGCCGTGATAGTTTTGACGCTGTCAGGGTCCCAGATGACAATGTCAGCGTCAGAGCCCACCGCTATCCGGCCTTTACGTGGATATAGATTGAAGATCTTAGCAGCGTTGGTAGATGTGACTGCCACAAACTGGTTCTCATCCATCTTCCCCATGGCCTGAGAGACAGATAAATGGCTGTTTAAAGTGGCAGACGACGAAAGTCACACTCACAGCTACACACAAGACGCAAACGAGCACGCACACACGCACACACACCCTTATTGCTCACCACGGCCTTGTCCCAGACAAAACCCATTCTCTCCTCCACTCCATTGGTTCCCTCTGGGATGAGGGTGAAGTCATCTTTTCCGATTGCTTTCTGGGAAGTGCTGTACGAGCAGTGAGCACTGCCTACCACCTGGAGGTCCCCACTGTATCAACGCAAAAGAAAAAAAAAAAAAAAAAGATACAAATTGATCTGTATTCCCTTATCCCTGCAGTTATGAAGCTGTCAAATGTTATATTTTTTTCCTGCAGAATTTTAAAATGTCTTGAACTTTTGAATACAGTTCAACCTTTATGATTAGATGCTCATTTAAAGGATATTTGGCTACAAAAATCAATTAAAGACAAAATAATGATGAACACAAAGAGACATTTCTACTATTAGCCACCAGATGTCCTCAGTGAGCACGTGAGTTAGAGTAAAAGTCATGTAGTGGCCTGGGGCAGAAAAAACAGCCAGCTGAACCATCCAGAATGGTGCATCACAGCTGCAGTACCAGTCCCTTAAGCAGTAACAAGACCACATAAAGATACACTGTCTTATCAAAAAAGCATCAACACATATACTCGCTTTACCTCCTGGTGCACAAGGGGCTGAATGTGACTGATAAAGAGCTATCATTATCATAATTTCTCATCTAAGGCCTTTTATTCATTCGTTAATTACAGTGATTACTTCATGATAGGGAGCTGTGGGATCATCGCCCCAATGCCAAGAGAGTGCTTATCATGGAAATAATGGGCCTTGCTGAGATCTGAGAGAAAGTGTTGTTCATTTGTTCGCATGACTGCAAATGAACCGAAAAATACACCCTGTCGCTTCAGCAGAAGCTCAAAGACAACAGCAGGATCGCACCACTGGCGTGACAGCACGGACCCGCCTTGAGAAGCTGGAGGAACAGGGAGGAGGAGGAGAAGGAGCAGGGAGGCACTCGGTAGCCAAGGCAACAGATGATGAAGGATTCTAGTTCCTGTGCTATTTATGGAATCGGGGACAGTCAAAAGTGTAGAGCAGGATTGTCTATGCATTTTGTATGTGAGTGAGTGTAAGTTTGAAGGTTAGAAGTGAGGTGGGTTTGGTCTGCGGCACTTTATCCCTCTCTGTGATACTGATGAATTACATCTGAACTTAACATTATAATGCATTTTACATTATACAGCTAAAGTGGCTTCAAAATGATTATACAGCCCTTTATCCACTATTAAGTCTCTCTCAGTCTCCCTACCCCTCCCTTTCTTTCTATCCATCTTCTCCTCATACATATACCCTCACCTTCTCTACATCTGTTTTTCCTTTTCACTAAAGCTGGGCTGACATTGTGCATTACACTAGCAGTTGTCTGTGGCATGAATACCAAGTGAACACCTGGGGGCAAACAGTGAAAGTTAGATCCTTGCTGTTGTCTCCTTTAGTGTCATTCAGCTGATTTGCATTTCACTTTGTGCAGAGGTTAAAGCTAAATTAAGCACGTTATCTGTCCTCACCCTGTATTAATTAGTAAAGTTTTCACTTGTTATAGCGTTTATGAAATATACTGTAGGCTACATATTTTGTCAGGTTTACTAGAATATTATTATCACTTAATGCAACTTCCCAGGGTTTTACAATATCAGAAAACCTTGTGCATTGTTTGCTGAACAGTTTTAAGACGTACCAGGCCAGGAGTGTGTGGAGATGGTCTGGAGTTGTGGGATCAGGACTCAGAGGAGGAGAGGTCACATAAGCAGCTGCTTTGGCCCAGTTCTTGCTCCAATAGTGAGAACCATCAGTGGCCAGGCTAGCTGTAATTGGCTCCCCAAAAACTACAGAACCTGGACAGGAAGATGGGATAATAATGTTCAGACTGTGAGTATAACATGTCAGCACACACAGGAGGAGTTATCAAATTTTAAAAAAAGACTGACCTTTCCTCCTGGCCTGGGTGATCGTGTCGGCTGCACTCTTACTCATCACCTTGGTGATGTAGACTGGGCAGTTCACACGGTTACCAAGAGTGATGGCACGAAACACAGCCTCAGCCTCCAGCTACATGGAAGGGAAGTAAGGAAGTGTTAAAACTTACACAAAGATGGATGGCTAGTCAGACAGTGAGGGTGTATTAAAATCACCTCTTCAGGACGACTAAGAGGATGTCCTTCGGGTCCGGTGATTCCCATTCCGAGGATTTTTTTCTGTTCCTAAAGAGCAAATGGAAACGGTTACATAATTATCCTCCCACACTGTACAGTAGCTGTCAGCATTAACTACAGTACCTGTCAAGTCATGTGTTACCAACAAGACTCACATTTCACCGCCTTTGCTGATATCGCACGGCTGTGAAATGAAAATCTCATGGTCTGTCACACTATCAAAGAAAGTAAAGTGTGTATTGTAATCCTTATATGCCAATGCTCCATTGGGAGCTTGAGCTGGCTTCAGCTGCTGGGCTTCTGGCAGCACTGTCTAGTGCACAGAGAAATTAATATGAGAACCAGACCCCCCCCCCCCCCCATCCCTCATTCTTTTTTGGTTCCACTATTTGTTTTCAAAGGGGTTTGGTACTTCTACTGGTTTTTCATCACCCATCTCCCTCCATTACAGTTAGGTTAACAAGTATGTCATTATCATTCATCAGCACGCCCATAATCATTCATTACCCCCATTCTTCCTCACAATACATCATGGTTTTCACCATAATTCCCCCCTTAATCAGTACCATCATCTCCATGACCATGACTACCATTATTCATCACTGCTGTCTTCTTTATCAGCACCTTCACCCTCACCATCTTAATCACCATTACTTCATCATTAGTACAATAATGGTCAACAGTAATGGTGGCCTAAGATAAACCTGTCGTTCTCAGCTGCAGAAGCAGCAGCAGCATTAATCCTTTCTCTCTCTGGGAGCTGAAGAGTTATGCAACAAGAATATATTTCAACTGCAGTGGAGGACTATAAAAGGTAGACGAGCGGTCATGATTTAGTTCAGCCATTATATGCTGTTGGTTATTTCACCACAGTAAACTGCTGTGTCTAGAGGCTGAGTAAATACACCGACAGACTGCAAGAGGAGTGGTGCAAGGGGTATGGGTTTGTCAGTTGCCACAAAGAGACAAAAAATAGAGGAGGTAATGGAACACTTACCTGAGCAATCAGGTCTCCGTTTTCAGCATGAACTAACACCACAGCACCCAGCTGCTTCAGGAAGGAGAAAGCCTCGTAGAGCTGAGGGAGGGAGGGGTCCGAAAAAAAAAAAAAAAAAGGTTAAAAGGAAAGAGCATAGACTCGCAGATTTACATGTGGAAAGTAGTAAGTAGAAAGTATTATATAAAAATGTGTGATTTTTGAAACATACCTGAGAATCTGACATCTGGTACAGATCCTTATAAGCCATGTACACTTGGAAGGAGTTGATACCTTACACGATTGGAAACAAAGAATGTGTTCATGACAAGATGGTGATAAAGGGAAGGCAAGGACTTCAAGGAAGCTGCAAACTCTAAAATACAAAAACCTATCTACAAGCTCGTCTTGCATACAAAGCAGGCAGAACAGAGTCCACGGTCACAACTCTACTTTATTTCTGAAGGAAATCGGTCACACAAGCAGCTGCCTTGGCTGTTACTGCATTATTTTGTAGCTGTCCCAAAAGAAAAGTGATTTTTTACTTATAACAGATTACAAGCAAAATTTATACACTGCCACCATGACGGCGCCATATTGAGAACAATGGATTTCGACTGTGTCTTCACTATAAGAGGATTCAGCACTTGGCCAAATTGTTTCTAAATCTGTCCCCATTGTTCTTGTGCAATGGGTCCAAAACGGGGATAAACATGGAACTGAGACAAGACTTACAGCAATGACAGTTCTGAAATATTATAGAACAACTAACTGACGTACCTTTCTCTTGCACCAGCAGCTCCAGCTCGTATTTAACAGTCTCATTCCACTGGGGGATGTCTACGTGCAGGGAGTAGTCACAGCATGCCTTCTTATCTGCAGCCTCCTGCCAGTGCTCAAAGGCCTCCAGCAGGCTGTCCCCAGGCTGGGGGGTCACATGGTCAACTGCGAGGTGAGAGAGGTCAAAGGTTAGTGCAAACATCCCAACATATTCAGTGTAGCTTATCGTATGCTGCATGCATCCAGGCATCCACACTCACTGATCATGGTGGTGCCTCCAGCAAGTGCAGCCTTTGTGCCCTGAAGGAAATCATCAACAGGCTGTGTGCCCAGAAAGGGCTTCATTAGACAGGTGTTGACATCTATCCCCCCTGGTATCACCATGCGGCCATTAGCCTCGATCACCTTGACATCGCCCGGAACAACCAGATTCTCCCCCACCTGCCTGCCAAAATCAGATACATGAGGAGACAAAGGGGAGGGTGAAAGGGAGGCAAAAAGCAGGAACGAGGAGGTGCAGAGACGATGGCAAAAGATGTAGTGCGGGAAAATAAACGGGTGTGGATGAAAGGGGGTTGCAGAGGATGGGAAGATGGAAAACATAAAGAGAATAAGGAAGCAAAATCATCGACAGAAAAATATTCACAGTACTAAAATCTATATTTTTAATGCCTCTGCAGTGCTTGAACATAATTAGCTCCTTATATACGCACTTGATGAGCCCATCTTCGATGTAGACATCTGCATAGAGAGACTGGTCGTCATTGACCACGCGACCTCCTTTGATCAACAGCTTCTCACTCTGCTCAGGAGAAGTACAGAGACAGAGAGAGAGCGGGGAGGGAGGGATGCAGAGGTACAGGAGGGGTTGAATTCAATCCTGACATTTTGATATATTGCACAATCAGTTATGTAATCCATGACCTTATAGCAATATTATGACACAGTGCAGTGGATGAGGGTGGAAAGGAATGCATAGCCACACCGGTGCTGCGCATGGGTGGGGTCTCACAACAGCTAATAATACTGATATTTGATTTAAATTCTAATTTGCATTAATTGTGTAGGATCAGATTAACAGTGCAGTCAAAAAACAAGCACTTTTTTGTCAGACTACCATGTGTCCACACCCTCTACCAGCATGTAGGGTGCCTGGCAACAGCATTAGGAAGATGTTATGTCTCCATGGTAACCACTGATCATCCATGGTTTGAGATGACTGTAGCTGACAGCCCTACTTCATTGTCAGTATCTATAGTCAGTAATGATGCTTACAATAGAAAAAACGTGAGCAGAGTGGGATTTGTTATTTTCTTTCTCCACCATGAAATGTAATGCTTAGTTTTATTAATTGTATGTTGCCTTTGGATTCATTGGCATTTAATAATAGCCTGTCCTGGAATGATAGGGGGCTTTCTGCAGAATACATGCTTTCAAGTGGCTGAAAAGGGATGCATCATTGTTCAAAACCAGGCTCACACCTCTGTGATCTTATAAACAAGTCATTGTTTCCTGTGGGACCCCCGATTCGACCGTCAGATCAACCGAGTTAATCCCTTTGACAGGCGCAGAGATTACACAACACTTTCCAACCCTGAGCAAGAGTACGCGCTCGACTTGACGCACAGACACAGAATTGTCACCTCTCCGTCTTGGGTTTGCTGTTTCATACTGGAGAAACAGTAGCCTACAGGGGCCTTCTGCTCTTTGCCGCCTCACTAAGAATTTAATCCCTGCTCTGCCGGCATTGGCAGCAGGGATTTGCATACAAGTGGAGAGCTTCCTGACCGCCAGGCCAGGTCTCTTACCGTCAGATGGGAGATGCTGTTCTTCCCCTGGTAACTGGCCCCAGACATGCTCTCTCCGTTGCTCTGCCCCCAGACAGTCAACTCAGTAGCTGGTTACGGTGACTTCGGCGCCCTGCGCTATGCTCTGCGCCCCTTTGTCTCCCCCTGATGTTTCTTGGTTATTGTTTCCGTGTGTGGGAGAGGGAGAGCGATGAATCCGCCGCCGTACGGCCGCGTAAGGATGCGTGGAGCGCGCACAGTGACAAGACAGGTGACGATCCAGTGCGTGCGCGCGTGAGGAAAAGGGAGCGTCGCCCCGACGGCGTTCACGGCACCGAGAATAAAGATGGTATGGACGCGAGCGCCCTCACACCCCCTGCACAAAACGCGCACACACAAACAGCTCACGTGAGAGCACAAAAACAACACGGCGAGGGGGCGACGTCTGCCGCTGTCCAATTCAGCACCGCACCAGACTAAGCACGGCGCCTACAGGCTATGTCTCGACGTGCCTGCGTTTGTGTCTTTTGACGAATTTTTATCCTATTTGAGCTACGCAGACGTAAACCAAACAGGCCAAACTGCAATGCAGCACAAAAGTTCATCATTTATGTAGACTGAAGCTTTTCTCTCAGAATAACTTCCCTGATGGGTTGTTTAAGATATTAATAAGATGCCAGTTCTGCTCTTCCAAAAGTCCACACAACGTTTTCTGCCGACTAAAATGAATCATTCAAATGTTTATTGGCTTCTTTCAGCCGACAAAAATAATATTCGTTGTTCTCCTTCTCTTTCAATAGTTCTCCACCAGCTTTAGTCTTCGTGCGTTTGTTACAACACTTATAAATTTATAGGCTCTTTATTGGGGGCCTGTTCCATAGAATCTCAACCAAGAAGCCAGACAGAGAGAGAAAAAGCCAAGAGGTAAAATCGTCAGTCCTACCTTTCCATTAGGGCTTTCCTTCCCCGATGAATATCTGGCCTCACCACCGGTGCGTGCGTCGTCCCTCTCCCCAGGCGAGTTGGTCAGTGACCCCTCCCGGGCCTCGCTGGGCGTTTTGCCGATGGGGTCACCAGTGTCCAAGAGCCTCTCCCGGCTCCCGCTTCTCGGGGTGCGGCTCCCTTTCCTGCCCACCGCGTAGTTATCGAAGTCTATAGTCTTGCTCTCAAACGCCCCCTCCACGGAGCTGAACATCCCGTAGGATTTCCGCTGGTTGGGCCCGGTGGTGATCGGCCCCGCCAGGTAGACCGGTAGCTCATCCTCCCGGTTCCACTGTCTTCTGCAGTCAGACATTGTGGCGTATCCACGGGAGACGGAGACTTCCCCCAATCTGAAACGATGGCGACAGCAGCCTGGTTTATTTTAACCGGGTCACAGTCCCGCCTCTCAGGCAAGCGCGCTCACTCGATGCTGTGAACTGTGAACAGCAGCTCTCTCCGGGCTACCTAAGAATCCCGCCTCTTAACACACACACACACACACACACAAATACGCACACACACGCGCACGCACACACACAGATATGAAAAACAGTGCATTGATGCAGTGCTCCAGTTTTGATAGGAGGTGTGTCTGTGTGAACTAGTTTTAATGCGAAGCATTAGCTCTGCAACAGCCTAGTTTGTGACAACACTACAAACATGCACACAAATAAAATGAGAGTAAGTCTGGGTCTCTGCGCCCCTGCTTTGTCTTTGTCTCTTTCCTTTTAATGTGGGGGCTGTGCATGAGCAGGTCAGCGGATTAAACCAGCCTGTGTCATCTTTTAACCCACATCTGCAGGGATAGACAGATAGGAAAATGCTCTATTTGCCTACAGCGTTAGTGGCTGTTGTCAAACAAGAGCCTAGTTTTAAGATTTGCACAATAGTTAATATGACAAGTTATTGAAATACCACCAAATATTGATTTTTCCCCTCTTAACTTTTCCAATATCTCACCAAAAAGCAAAGATTAGAGAAAAAGTAAAAAAAAAAAAAAAATAAAAAAAAAACAGATTTGTGTATCAGAATTTGTTTTTTTCTTATTTCTTCTCCCGTTAATCATCTCAGGACCCTTCGGATTTAGCTGGTGTCCCAACAGTTCCACCTCCAGCAGCTACAATAGTAATATGAGGCTTGCACACTGATGATTCAGTATTAATCATGATATAATATATGGCTCAAAGACACTGGCTGCATACACAGTAGTTTCTGCTGTCGAAGCCCAGTAAGAGGGGTCTTTGATGAGCCAGTCATTGCATACAATAGTTAGAGATAGTCTATGATGCCACGTTTATGGCCTATGAAGAATGGTTGCAGATCATTCTCCACAGAACAAAGATTTTCATTTAAATAAATGTCTCTTAAGTCACAATCTATCGCTGAATGAGCTATAACACAATGGTGATCGGCCCACTGATGTTAAGTATTGCATTCTGGAAAAATTATGCATTAAATTTCTCCTAAAGCAAAGCGAACATTACCTGCAGTTCAGGTGAGGTCTGCAGCCTGCAGCAGCTGCTCCTTTGTCCACTGGCCCCTGAAACTAGTGACCTGTATGCTCATGGGATGTTTGTTGATGTGCACCGACAGTGAGTGATGAAATCTTGTTCCAGGCAGCAACAGACTGTCCTTCTCATGGCCCATGGGGAAACTGGGAGAGAGCGAAAGACACAGAGAGAGAGAATCTGGGCGCTGTCTGTTCAGGACTCATGCAGGTGCACAGCTCCCAAAGGAACAATGCACCATCCATGAATCATACGTAGCAACAGCACAACACATGTAGTCTACTGGATTGCATTACACTGGGAATCCCAATTCCCTCACTCAGCTTAAAAATGAAACGGCTTGGGCTCAAAACCTTTACTTTAGTACCGTACAGTAGTTAACATGAAAGTTCTGGGTACACCTAAATCACACAACAATAAAGTTTTTTGAAAATTTAATTTTTTGAGCTGCAAACCAGCCTCAAGTCAGGCTCATAATGATTTTGAGCTTGTGAAGTAATGTTTGCAAATGTTTGCAAAAGTTTGTAGTTATAAAGTAAGCTCTGTGTCCCTGTTAAATAAAAATGCATGAGAAATTCATGTCTGTGCATATAAACAAAATATTTGCATTAGTCAAAATAGTTGCATGTGTAGGAGACATTTCTATTTGTTAACAGATAAACGAGACTATTGATTCACATAGCCCCATTTTTCTTCGACACAAGCACAATTTTTCACATGCACAAAATTTAATTTCTCCAACAGATTTATTTTACAGGTTCACAAAGGTTGATTTACAACAAACTAGAATTATTTGTGAACATCACTTTACAAGCTCAAAATCATTTTGAGAATCGATTCTGAGACCATGTAGTTATGGGGCTTGGCGGTTGTGGGGGGGCCATAAGGTGTGGTACTGGCCTGAAGTGGGTTCTGGCATTCCTATGAAAACACACAACTAAATAATATGAATTTCTATTGCAGGGCGAACAAGGTCATTTTAAGCAGCTCTTCACAATACAACATTAAGAAAATTGTTTTTTACTTCACATTTGTTCGAGCACAACAACCAAAGGTGACATAATAGTACAGCTAACACAGTACAACTGCTATAAAGCAGTGGCGTGCAGTGACTTTTACCTACCTTTTCAGTAGCAAATCCTTTTTAAATTCAGATCCTGTCCTGTCTCATTATTTTTTGCTGCCTGTCTTTCCCAGGCTGAAAGTCTCTCTCCTGCACCTTGCTGCTCTCTCTGCTGCCTGGACATCTTCACCTGCCTCCTTCCTGGCTGAAGAAATATTAGGATTATTCTTCTGAATTGACAGTAAACATATCAAATGTACAGTATGGCGGAAAATAGAAAGGAAAAAAATAGGAAATCACCTCTATCAAAAATATTTACCAGTCACTGACAATGTCCTGTATTTTCTAGCCTTAGTGTTGTTAACCTTCTTTGGCTCATAGTCTGGACTGTAGTTAAGAGGCGCACGGTAAACGGATCTTCGGTCTTGAGGAGTTGTAGCTGTAGTTCATACTGTACTTGTACACATGCACACACATATGTACATTTAGAGTTATATCGCTAACTGCTAACTAACAAGCTAACTCTGCATGTGTAACAATATTCTGTCTCAAACTTCTCAAACTTGCTGCGGATCTCGCACAGAGAAGATGAATCAGTGTAAAACTGCTTGTTTACATGCTACTTCTGCCTCTTCAGCACAAACTTAGTTGCCAGACACGTCGGTAGAAGCTAACTCAAGAGTAGCTAGACAAGCAGTCACTATGGATGTAATCGATGCTAGTCACCCGTCAAAGATCCCAGGATTATCCTCCGTGCGCATGCGTAAATCCCTGAAAGGCTGCTGTACTCCGTTTGACAAGCTCCAACCTTTTTCTAAGGGACACCTGCTGCCACCACGGGTAGGCAGTAAATTGCAGAGGCAAAGCAGCGCATAATTTATTTACATTCAGAAGCCTAACATGGCCACATACCTGGGCAATGGCTTCAAATAAGTTCACCTGAAACTCCCGAAACGCAGCAGTTAGCTTTGCTTCTGTGGTTCTTCTTCGCAGGCCCCGTTTCCTGTTCACCCAACTTCCAAAATGTCCACAGTTACAGGTTTGTTTGTTCCCTAATTTAATTTTCTTTTGCCGGTGTTATTCATATTACTCTGGCAAATCCTCGGACAAGTCTGGGCCCAGAGATCTGACGAGTTCAACCAACAACCAAGCAGAAGTACACCGGAAGTAGGCCTACCTGACTCGGTCGGCCAGTTCTGGCGGTGGGCCACAATGGCTTTTATTGATTCCCTGCTATTTTCCCCCATCCCAGCACTTGAAGACCGCTGTTTGATTTATGATACATTGATAAAAACGAAATCTGCATGTTAGTGTTGCTTTCTTTAAATGCTTATAAAGTTCCATTAGTAAGGTAATGAACTTGACAGTAAACATGGGTCTGTTGGCCAAGTAAGGTAAAGTCAATTTTTATTAAATAGTGCAAAATCACAACAAATTATTCCGAGGCACTTTAAAGCCCAGATAAGCGTAAGCAGGTTTACATTACAACTGTTTTGCCGTGTTACCTTTCCAGTGAACTAAATATTGTCAACCTTAAACCTTCTATCAGGACATCTTGAAGAAACAGGGGTATGATAATTGGTATTATAAGAAAACACTTTACAAATCATATGCTTAAGTAATACATACCCAATGCATGACTCATGATGATCAAATACCTGAATTAATGCAGGATGTATCACAAGTCACTATGAGTTTATATTAATGCTTAATGGATCATCTTGTTAACCCACAGTTAGTGCACGTTCATTAATTTGCCATCAAATCTGCTAAAATCTATTAAAAAGGGTAGACTATACCAGACTGAAAGCAGAGTAGTACTCTACCTGTTGTCATAGAAATATGAAGCTTTTTTTTTTTTATCAAACGTGTTCAAATGTAAACACATAGGCTCTATGTTGCTGCACAACAAAAGCAGCTTCATACTGGCACTTAATTCAACATTCATTATAGCTGATGAACATTGAAGCATTAACTAATCACATAAACGTTACTTGATTATTTCCTAACAGTGAACAACAATGCACCTGCATTACTTTGTGCATCAAATCATCATACATTCCTTCGGCATTTGCATTTGATTTGTACTTTTATTAAACAGTGTTACCCCATTCTCAACATTTCAGTAGACAGCCTTGTTGCCAACTGCTGCCATATGGCACAAAGACTAACTCGATTAAGGCTGGGCCCACAGTATATAGCTTTTAACCTGGAACCTAATAATCTGCTTAAATGGTGCGACCATGCAGTTGACCACTGCACATGCAGCTTCACTGAATATCAGTCACCCACTATTTTAAAGCTTTTGCTGTTTAATAGCAGATTATATTTATTTGTTTTTTAATACAAAAAAGACATGTGGGACAGAAATGAGAAAACCTTTGAAGAGGTGACAGGATTTGTTAAAATCTTTTGGCCCTCACCGGTTTACGAAGCAAGACGAACTTATAACCACTCAAATAAGTCGCCAATTTGATGGGCATTTATTACCCCCTGTTAGGGGAGAGTCTAGTTTTAGAGGGCGGGTCACAAAGATGGGGTGTTTTTTATAGACCAGAGAGTTTAACCGCAGCCAGTGTCCGTCTCTGGTTTCATAGAACACTGTGGAGCAGAATGGACCCCAGCATGGAGAGCATACACAACATTTAAACTCAGGAGAGCAATTTACTTTATATCCTGCGGAAATCTGCTCATTTCGTTACCAGGTAAGGTTTCCTTTACCTTATTTTACTAAGTGTTTACTTGGCGCAGGTTTGGTGTTGAGAATGTTCTTGGCATGAAGTTCAGAGTTCCTATGTCTGTGTCCTCACAGTGTCTGTGTCAGCATGTGCAGGATGAAGCTAAGTAACTACACTATTGTCAAAACTGATTTAATGTTATCCATCCATATTTTCCTTTCAGATTCTAAATAGCCTATTAGGTTACCAGTATGTTACTGCTTTCATTTTCCTCTTTGTTTAGTGAAATTTCATGTTATTGCAACAGATATTCCATTAAATTCATCAAATTAATTTTATCCTATTTCTTCTCTCACAAAGTTGACACATTAAGTAGAACAGGGTTTTGCTGTTGTTTGTTCCCCTTCTTTCAAAGTGAAGGTGTTATATATTAGTTGTAAAATATCCAGAGGAAAGGTTCCTCCAGGTTTGCTGACAGGGAGGTCACAGAGTCCACTGCCCAGCTGTGTCTTCACCTATGACTCACTTACCTCCAGTATTTTATTGCAGTATATTTGTCATGACATATTTACTCTCACGTTTTTTTTCTCCCAGGCTAAAATGGAGAAGGATTTCCCATCAACACCCACACCTGTCAACACCCAGGGGTCATGCCCTGTCCTGGATGGACCCTCTCTTCCCTCCCCCTTACAGATTCCTCCCTCACCCATCTCCAGTGACCTCTCTGCTCCACCCTCTCAGCCCACCAAATCTCCATCCTCCACAGAAACAATGACAGAACCCAGAAAATCCTCCTGTTCCTCTCCACAATCAGCTCCAACCATGTCTAAACCAAAGGACCCCCCTCCTTCTTTAGATGGGTCAAGGCCCTTATATGCTGCTGTATCCTCTAAGACTGTTTGCACTAAACCCGCAGACAAAACACCACTTTTTACTTCTCCTAACCACTCTACCCCTCAAATCTGCAAAACTTCAGCCAGCATGGCCTGCGACACTCTGACAGTTTCCCCTCCCTCTACTTCCACCACCGCTCCCACCACGACTCCTGCAACTCCTTCCACCACCCCTGTGAAACGTACCTTTGCCTCCATGGCCAAGAAGGTGATACTACATGAAAGACTTAGAAAAGCAGAGGAAGAGGATGCCAATGATGAAGAAGATGGTAAGAATGACTTCATTTTGATTTTGGGATTAAATCAAACACTGTGAATTTTAATTACACTGAGAACTGAAGTCACAGACCACAGACTCATTGCACAGTTGAGGTGATAAGCCTTGTGCTGTATTTTGGAATGTCTCTCCATGTGTAGCAGAGTAACCCTGCACTTGGATAAACATCTCTCTTGGCCACAATTGAGAATTACTTAAGTTAACGTTGTTTTCTTGTTTTAATCCTGTATGGAGAAGCATTTGGACTGCATTTCTGCATAAAAGGTACTATACAATCATTAATACTACATTAAAACTTAAATAAAGTAAAGGCATTATTATAATCATGTATGTGTATCCCTGCTTGTTACATCCCTGGTTTCACTCAACAACTGTTTTGTGTGTTAAACCAAAGTGAAGAAAATCAGATGCTCTGCATACATCACCTTCTCTGCTTTACTGTGACTGGCAGGTGAAGAGTAGTGAACATGCAGACATATAGTTTTTCTGCTACTTGCCTTCTCTATTGCCACACATACCTTGTTGAACCTTTTTAGCCATAGAGCTATGCATATCTATATCTATGGATAGCTATGTCGGTGTGATGTCCACAATGTAATATCTCAACAATTATCAGAGGGATGAAATTTTGTAGCAGAGAATGAATCCTATCAGCACCTCGGTGAAGCCCTGACATTTCCTCTAGCACCACCAGCAGCTTAACATTTTGGCTTTGAGTGAAATGTCTCAACAACTATTGGATGGATTGCCATTAAATCTGGTACAGACATTTGTGGTGCCCAGACCATGAATTCCTCCAGTGCAACCGTGAGGTTCATATTTGTGGTTTTGATTGAAATGTCTCGTCCACAATTGGCTCGATTGGCATGACAAATGAAACAATTATTTACATATTACATTAAATGATTAGGGCTGAACAATTAATCAAAGTATTATCGCAATATAGCCAAGTGCAATATCTAAATCGTGGGAGCTGTAATTTTTTGATAAAGGTATAATGTGTCACAATGTACCGTTATAAGCAGTGTGCTGCTACAGAGATTCCCCACCCTGCAAATCATATTCTGCAGACCTAAAGGATCTTTTTCTATATTTTTCAGGGAAAGTTAAATGTGAACTATAACTTTCTCTCTAAAATCGTGACTCGTCATAATCGCAATATCTGACAAAATCATCGCACTATGATTTATTATATGTATTTATTTAATTTTGCATAATCTTTAGCCCTACTCCTGAAATACTTGTATTATCTACACCTGCTATAGAGAAACTAATAATAATATTATCACCTGTTACTATATTTCAAAGCCACTGGTAGTGAAATCATACCTCTTACATCAATAAGAGATTTTGCTGTGAATGAGAGTCTGTGGCATTTGAAACAGGGTTACAGGCGAAGAAGCTGAACCCCTTTGCTTAAAGGACACGGGGGAGACAGAAACCGTTACGAAACTGGGCATGGTGTTGATGGAGCCGTGGGGTCTTGTCACAAGATATCAGCATAGACAGACAGATACAGACACGTTTAGAGCGAACACAGTCTCACATAGAGCAGATCTACACCCCTGACTTCTTCTTATTCTCATGTTGCAACTTATATGACAGCTGGGATTGGTTCATTGCTGGCTGTGAACACGATGTGTGTTAAGACCAGCAATGAGTCTTACTTCTCCTTCAATGAATATGCCTTTACAAGTTTGGCAGCAAGGGTTTTATGTAATCCAGTGAGTCATTTTCGATTGATTTGATTGATTGAGATATATGTACATTTAACGCATCTCCTCTCCTCTCCTCTCCTCCAGATGAAGAACCAGAGGAGGATTTGTCCATGGAGCAGATTGAGGAGAAAGCCAAAGCTGGTGATGCCAGAGCTCAGACCCGGGTGATTTAAAGCACATACATAAAGACTGGCACTTGGCATTGTTTTCAGTCCTTGACTCAGTGTGGTTGAGAGCAAGTGTCTATTTTTGACCACTGAGACCAGACTTTGAATATGATACACAAGATCCTGTCACACATACAAATTATTAAGAACACTATTTCAGTGTATTGCAGCATGCACTGATTTTGTACAAATAATAATGAAATATTCACATTCTCTTTGCTCGTCGTTCTCTGCCAACACGCACAAATGTGCCGGCGTAAGAAATGGAAGGGTGGGGGGTGGAGGGCTTGGAAGATGAGACCAGACTTTACATTTAAGACCCGCCAGCTCTGAAAGGGTAAATTCTTAAGTGTGGCTTCTTCTCACGCTGCAGGAGGAGTGTGTAAGGGAACATGTCCAAACACGTGACCACATCAGTAAAGTGGTTTGACATGCAGTATATGCACCGAGGAATGGTTCAGACACAATGATGTCTCATATATCATAATAGCCATGCTCTACACCGACAGCTTAAAGTCCTACACAAGGGAATCAGTGTTGCTGTACGAGCATGGTTGTTTTTCATTTGTAGAATTATCATAAGTATTAAGATGTCTTGACAATACTCTCAATTTAATATCCATGCTAATGAAGCAGATTTATGAGACTTTATGTTTATTTTATGTAATATAGACGCAGACAGGAATGCACTAATGCAGAGCCGCTTCAGATGCAGGTACACATTTTCATACAAACAGACACATTTGATGGTAACTGTGAGAGAAGGAAGTTATGAGGTGACAGATAAGATTAGAAAACAGTCACTTGATATGCCATCGGGGGGGCCTCTGCTACTCCTGGAAAACAGTTGAGTTATCTATGACAGAGGCACCGATAGTCACAGCGGCCGAGAATTATGAGTTCTGTATCTTTCATCTGTCATCAGTGGATTCCATGAACATCAAGGTGAACTGTTTTGATTCAAACCACTTTCTACCCAAAGAAATAATCCCTATTGAAAAATGCGTGTTCTGTACATTGTCCAAAGTAATGGGGTAAAAACATATGAGCAATGTTTAATATAAAGCTATTTTATTATGTACACTTTATATTATTTCACAAGCTAGTCTATATTATATGGTCTCTTTTGGGAGTTTGAGCCCCACTGTAAGGTGGACTTCATGTCACATTGTACTGACAGGTTTAAGAATTAATAGTTAGACTAAGGTCATAAAAACTGGATGGACTCTCTTTGACCTCTTTTCTGTGTTTCAGCTGGGTCAGCAATACTTGATTCTTGCTGAGGAGAAGGACGCGGAGTTAAACCATCTCCTGGCTGTTAATTGGCTGATTAAAGCAGCTAAACAAGGAAGAAAAGGTGCAGCAAGATTACTGCAGCGCTGTTGGATCCAGAAGAAAGGTATACAGTACGTGCACATGCATATTCTTGTTTGTGTATTTGTGGTATCTTTTTTTATTCCTGAACTTTTTCCTGTCTGTCATTCTTTGCAAGGAATTACTCCAGAGAATGAGGCTGATGTGCGCAAGTTGTCCACAGAGAGTAAGTTTGAGCTGGCAGTACGTAAAGCAGCCATGATGATGTACTTTAAACTCAACCCAGAGAGGAAGACCAAGGTGGCTATGACTGAGATGCTGGAAAATGTCAGCCAGGTCAATGCAGTGTCAGGTAAGATGCATACACACACAACCGTCGACACCATATCTGCATTGTTACAGCAATGCTGCCTTGTCTACTACGGACTGCCTACAATGCTGTAGCATGTTGTCATGTGATAGCTACCATTGCTGTTAAATATATGATATATTCTTCTTTAAGATGTCAATGTTTGCAGCTGTCACAGTGAAGAATATCACATTACATGCAGGCATGCAGTGCACTGTTTGTAACTCACTGGTGCTGTGGTCATTTCTCCCCAATAGGTGGCACTGCAAGCAGGATCCCTGGCCCAACCTCAAGCCAGACCCAGAGAGTGTTGGAAAGCATGGTCAGCAATGAGGGTAGGTATCCAGACAGAGAGAGACAGAGAGAGAGAAAGTGAGCGGCTATAGTGTATGCTCTTGTATAATCTCCTGCATTGTGTCCTCTCAGCCAAACAGCTGGTGGACCTGGATGAGTTTGTTGAGATGACAAAACAGTATGCACAAGGTATTGTCCCCTCTGCATCCCAAGATGGCAACCAGGTTGCCAAGACTGAATGCCCTACACCTCGCAGCAGTGGTCAGGAGGTAAAAGACCAAATTTAGAAAAATAGACGATAGAACATTTTTTTAAATATTGTAGAACACAGACATAACTAAAGCAAAAGGCACACATATCATTTTATATTTCAATAAAACAATTCAGACGTGTGTGTGTGTGTGTGTGAGTGTGTGTGTGTGTGTGTGTGTGTGTGTGTGTGTGTGTGTGTGTGTGTGTGTGTGTGTGTGTGTGTGTGTGTGTGTGTGTGTGTGTGTGTGTGTTCTGAAGAGGACTGAGTTGGTCCCGTCAGGATACAAGAAGTCCTATAAAAGATCTTGGAGTTTGGGCCGGACTGGGATGATTCTGGGCACGAAGCAAAAAGCCATGGACATGAAGTCACGCCTAATGGTATCCTAATCAGTAGCTAGTTTTACAATTCATTCTGTTTTTCTATATTCCTGGAATTATCCTTCATGAAATATCTGTGGAATATCTGTTCTTGTGGATCTTTTTCCTTTTGTTAAATCATTCAGTTCTTAATTCTCATTTCTCTTTCCTGATTTTTGCCTGTTCATTCCCCCAGCTTCTCTTCATATCTGTCTCTCCTCACTTCAGATGCTGGAGTACCCGCTGCACACCATTGTGGAGATGAAGGAGCACCTGGTCGACTGGGCATCGCGGGCCGGTGTCCAGTGGCTGAGCACAATCATCCCCACCCACCATGTCAACGCACTTATTTTCTTCTTCATCTTCAGCAACGTAACAGTCGACTTCTTTGCTTTTTTCATCCCCCTGCTTGTCTTCTACCTCTCCTTCATCTCCATGATCATCTGCACATTACGTGTTTTTCAAAGCAGCAAGGTGAGTGTAATGAGCAATTCTCAATTTTTCTCGAAATTGATAGTATTAATATAATTATTTAGTTATTACTTAATTGAGCCCGATTGCTTTTAAACACGAAACCCATGTCGCCACATGTCTCTCTGTTCTGTCAAGATGCTGGTGTATGTGCATTTTGTTTAAGGTTTTCTTTTTCACTTTACTGAAGTAGCAAAGCATGTTGGAGGTTTTCTATGTGTCTCTCCATCTTTTCCAGTGGGATACTCATATAGTCATAGTCATATACAGTAGTTTTACTTGAAATCTGACCTGTTTGAAGAACATCAAATGAGAACATTGGAGTTTGCGACTTAACAGTAATCATACTAAAAGTATCAACATTGGCAATGATGGTGAAATTCATTTTACTGATATTGAACAATGCATGTACTCTATTTGAAGATTCACAATTTTCTTTTTCGTTCCCCCCTTCATTCTCCAGACTTGGGAGAACTTCAGAGCCCTGACATCTTTGCTGATACATTTTGAACCTGGGCTGGATGTGGAGCAGGCAGAGACCAACTTTGGCTGGAACAACCTAGAGCCGTACCTCTACTTTATCCTCTCCGTCTTCTTTGTCATTTTCTCCTTCCCTGTAGCTGACAAAGGCTGGATCCCCTGTTCGGAGCTCTCTACTGTGGCCATCTTCTTCACTGCTGTCAGCTACAAGAGCCTCAGCTCCACTGCTGCGATGTACGCACGCCAAGCAATGGCCATAGAGGTCAGAGGGCACCAAATGATCTGAATCACAGTTGTGCATGTTGTAGCCTTTTACATCAGACAATATATTTAACATTATTATCATCATAACTACAGTCTTGCAGTAAAGTACATTTGAAAGTAAGTCTTGAAGATTGATTTTCTAACTCCTATGAATCCACTTTATCCATTGGGTTGCAGACACTTGCCATTTATAATGCATCAGAAATATTCAATATTCCGTGGTGAAAAGTCTGAGAAAAGTCTCAAACACATTAACTATCTGCAAGTTTTTCTATAGCATACTGAGAAGAAATGAGATCAGCAACCCCGCAAGATAGAAAATCTGTGGGAAAGTCAGTGGCTTTCTAAAACGTTGGCCAAGAAGTGGACTGATACTTGATATTTATTTGATAGCTTGTGATCCTTTTAATCTGACAGACTTGAATTTGGAATAAAAGAGTTCCTTCATAGCTACGCAAAGAATCTAGTTTATGTACATAGTTTTTTTTTTTTTTAACCCAGGTAGCATCATCTCTGTGTTGCCTGACCCAGTTCCTACCAGAGAACATGACTGTGCTTCGTTTTCTGGGACACACCTTCGCCACACTACCACTAGGGGAGTCAGTGGTGCTGAAGATCAGTATCCCCTGCCTGCTGTATGTTTACTTGTTCTACCTCTTCTTCAGGTGAGATGAAGCATTTGGACTGCAGGATGTGAATTGATAAATTTATGCCTTCAAAATTAATTATTTCAATTTCTTTTCCGCGTCTTTCGGTCTGTTTTCTCCACAGCATGGCGAGGATGCGTGGTTTCCGGGGGACTTACTGCTTCCTGGTTCCATACCTCGTGTGCTTTATGTGGTGCGAGTTCTCCGTCGTGCTCCTTCAGAGTTCCTCCGCTGTGGGTCTAATCCGCACCTGTGTGGCCTACTTTCTCTTCCTGTTCGCGCTGCCTATTCTGGCATTTGGCCTCACCGCCATGCTCTTCATTCAAGTCTTCAAGTGGTTCCTTGAGCTGGAACTGACAAAGGTGATTGTCACCCTGGTAGTGTGTGCGATCCCTGTCACCCTGCGGCTGTGGACGCGGTTCAGCATGTCTATTCTGGATGTCTTCCGCTCAGTGACCCACCGCGGCCCAGTCAAACTCATCTTACTCTGTGTCTCCATGGTGCTGTTGTTCTTCTCTGTCTACGTGTACCACGCAGAGGGGGACAAGGTGTACAACTCCACGCTGACTTGGAAGCAGTACAGCCAGGCGTGCGGGCCTCCTGCCTGGGAAATCAAAGGCATGGCCCAGACACAGATCTTCTGTAGCCACCTTCATGGACACAGAGTCACTTGGGTTGGGAGTTTCAAGCACGTCCGTGTGGCTGAGACAGAGAATGGGGCACAGTCGGTCATTAACATGTTGCCGGTATTCATGGGAGACTGGCTGCGCTGCCTGTATGGAGAGAAATATCCCAAATGTGAGCCATTGAATGCTACAGCAGCTGCAGATTTGGCAGCCAATTCTGCTTCAGCTACCATTTCACTGCCCATGCTGCTCCGAATGCAAGAAGAGGAAGAGTTGTGTCAGCTCAAGGCTCTGGCCAAATATACTTGCCATGTGAAGCACTTTGACAGCCACCGGTTTGAAGTGACAGTGGGCATGATCCGGGATGGAGGGGTGGGGACAGAGGACCCTGCCAGGGATATAATCCTAATAGCCAGCCATGAGTTCAGAGAGGTTCTGCTTAATCTGAGCCCTGGTAATATGGTGGAGTTCAGCACCAAGCTGGAAGGCCGCCTTGGAGCCAGAGCCCCGGCCTTCGAGTTGAAATCCATCCACTGTCTGGACTGTGCTCCCTCAATGTTGAATAGAAGCAGGCAGGTGAAGATAGAGAGAAACTGGAGACGCACAACAATGAGAGCCCTGAAGTTTGCTTTCGATTTTTTCTTCTCTCCGTTCTTGTCTGCAAAAATCACTGCCTGAGAAGAAAGACAGCAACACATAAAGCTGAAGTGATAATAACTGGCTTGAACCTCTTCAGGAACTCTTTTTCTTGTGATGTGACGATCAAGTTACTAATGTAACTTATAGCAGTGGTTCTTAAAGTGGGGTCCGGGGACACCCATCGGTCCTTTAGGGAGTTCCTAGGGGTTCCCAGCAAAAAGCGGAGTAATTAATTCTCACTATAATTCCATCCATAAGTAACACAGTGACAGAATGTATGACTATGTTGGTCATTGGTTCCAAACACTTTCTGTACTAAAACATCTCAAAGCAAAAATGTTATCAGGTGGGGGACCCTGAGCCAGAATCTTATCAAATGAGGCTCTGTGGTCGAAGTTGTGTCAGTAGAGGGGTCCGTGATAAAAAATTTGAGAACCACTGATTTATAGTTTTGTTTACAAACTGATATGACAGGGATCTACAGTGCATGTTTATGTACTGACATTTCAACAGGGTGAAATCTTATAGGAAAGGAATTTAATATTTTTGGTAGTACTTCCTGTTAGTGCATGAGTTTACAAAGATTTTACTCTTTCAGTTCAAGAATGATTCAGATTCCAACATTGAGCTTCATTTTCAAAAGCCAGACAAACACAAGAACATATTCTTCAATTTGTATCCATCCATTTTTCATTTTCCAGGTCTGTTACAGTGAACTGGTTTAACTTTGATGGTGTTTATAGAGATGATATGCAAGGAAGCTAATGTTGGGTGCTCATCACTTCTGACTACCTAGAGTAACTGTGCATTTCTTAAAAATAAGATAGTGGCATTTTTAAATAGAGTGAAATTTATCTTTTGTTGAGCAATGTTGCTGCTGGTTTTGTACCGAGGAATTTCTTACGTGTATAGTTAATATGTTTGCATGTACAGTATGTGTATACATTTACGTGTGTATACATTAGTGCAATTTTAAATGTACTTTTACCCGTTTATTTATAGGTGTTCGATAATATTGGTTGTGTGCAACCATGAGCTTTTTGCTTTGTAGTCTTAAAAAGTTCTGGTCTTAATCTTATTTTTGAATATTGATCAGATTTTCCTGTGCCTTAAACTATATTGTACATAAAATGGCATTTTGGAAAGCCTTAACATAACACGTTGATCTATTTTTATTTTTTTTTGCAGTGAGGCTGTTTATGGTGAGCCCAAAAACCTGTCTATATATGCAGCTCATGGTTCTTCCTACACTCTCACGCACCATAATGCCACATCAAAGATGTCATGGCTAATTATAGGTCTTACTATTTATGATGCTGACCAAACTGTGCAGCAGTTTATTTTAACTAACTAGGGGTGACTTCTAAATGTCATTTTTTAAAATATACTGTACATCACTAGTCCTCACATTACTTGGTTTTATTTTTGATGGTATCTCTTACAGTAAATATGCCAACAAAACATTTGACAGTGTTCATTCCAAAGAAAAAGAGCGTAATAGGTGTTTTGCTTTGCCTTTAGATTGCCCTCATGCTATGATAATTTATTTATGATGTCAAAATGAAGATAACAGTTTAAAAAACAGTTTTAAAATCTGATTATCTGAATAATGCATTGTGACAAAGCTGAAAATGGGGCTGTTCTTCTTTGATATACATGGTTTTCAGATGACAGCAACATTTCCCTGAGTTGTACTAATCAGATGATCAACATGTAACACTTCCAGAAGATGAAAACCCATAGATGTGAACACTATAAACTGCACCTGTGATTGACAATCACCGAGGTTGAGCCTTTATACTGTGAATTTATGTAGTGATGTATGGGGGTGTGCAATTCCTATTAAAGTGCTTGACTTTGAGACAAAACCCCTCATGGATGGTTTTATTCAGTCATCGTCTTTTTAGTGATGAGAAAAAAATGATGTCCCTTTAAATATAGACACAGACATAAAAGGACCAAACACAGATTTCCTGTTATTTTATTAATGCACATTCCTTTCATTCATCTCATTTGAGTTATGTTTTTTGTATTGTTAGATTTGTCTTTTTTTAAAGTATGATAGATATACACACTAGTAGCATTGAATAATGGCAACATGCTGCTGCTGCTGTGCTCCTGAACACAAATCCTCTCACTGCTTGTATGTGGTGGTGGTGGTTATGATGCGATTATAACTGACTTGTTCTAAACTACAGCTCACCATCAGAGGACTACAGTCCTGGAACTTGTATAATCCTTTAGGTGGTCCGTCACTATGTAAACCGTTTTCTTGTGAGTCGTCATGGATTTTGTTGTGTTTTGTACACTTCGTTAAACCAATCAGTGCAACATCGTGTCGGCATTCAAAAACACCAATGGACAGTGAAGACCAAAAGGTAGTAGGGGTGTCTATAAGAGAACCCCTTAGCCTAGCTCACAAGCTGCAACATAAACATCTGTGAACAGTGGCTTTGAAACGAAAAGAGGTGAAACGTGAGGAGAAAGCAGAAGAGTGGAACAGACGCTTCCTTCTTTTCTTGGGGTTTAAGGTTAACACAGTGAACTGTTGTTGATCCATCACACAGAGTACTTGTCAGGTTTTGAAAAAAAGTGCAAAGGGACTTGACACTTTCCACTTCTGCACTGCTAGTTTTACTCCACCAGCTACAGTAGCCTACACGTCGACGCCACTTACAATAATCCCATCAGGGCCAAGGTCACTTGAAAACAAAGCACTTCACTGTAAACAATCAAATCTTGAACAGGTCACATAATTCAGTCCAACACAGACATCACCTTACTGCTGTACATCCTGGGCTTTCAGTGTCGCGCCCCAGAGTAGCATGTGGCACTGTGAGGTATAATGGTATAATGGCATTATGAACCTGTGATATGATAAATTCACATGACATTGTTTCAATGTTAAAGACATGACAGCAATGAAGATAATGAGCTATTGCACTGATGAGAACCTCCGACCTTCAAACACACGGGACACGGCCTTTGTCATCGAATCATTCGCTGAATCAGCGGCCTCCTTCATGAACAATGTGCTTCGATTCCAACTTTTTCCTGATTGTAAGATCCCTCACTGAAATGTGCTTATGTATTATAAAATAAGCATTTTGCTCATTTTATATTAGCATAACACTTAACAGCAATTCAACTTTAATCTATTTTAGATTTAATCACCAATCAGCCTCAATTTGAGCATATGTGAGAGGGCTCAACATCAACACCCTGTCTCCCTCATTTGCAATAATTTACCATGTAAGTATGTACTTTAGACAATGAAAAAGGAGACTTTGATACAGCAATCAAAACCCATCACAGGCTTAATATACACAACAAAACATAAGTGTTGGTTTGTGCACATCTCTTTCTACACCCAGCAATACCTATGTATGTACCGTGTATGTACTACTACAAGCAAAAGCTCGAGTCAATGAGATTCCACAACTTTTCTATAAACGAGATCTCAGTGTATGAGACAAAAATGCATTCTTCACCTTTTAGCTCTCTGGGACCAAAATTACTACAGCATTAAAAAAAAAGAAAAAAGAGAACATTGAATATTTACAGCTAACGGTAAAAAGAGAGTGTACATTTATGTTACCTGTAGAAGAAAAGCTTGTGTTTTAAAGCAGGAATACTGCTGCACTGTGTTTTTGTTAGTGCTGTTATTGCAAAGTGAATAGGGCAAAGATTATGGGTCAATTATGCGTGCAATCTCCAAGAGCACTGCTCTAAAGGAGAGGTTCAGCTGCTGTTGTCATTAGATAGAAAAAAAAAAAAAAAAAAGGTTCAGGATGTTGTGAGGGGCTGTACAGTAACACCACTCCTAATCTTCAGTTTCACAGTTGTGAAAAATGCTTAAATTTAGATTTAGATGCACCATCCTGCAAAGTTACTTGGAATCCACAGTCAGATCATCACAAGACTGTAGCATCATTCCTTCTTCCAATAGTGTCGAATAGTACCAGAGCATATGAGTGAGGAGTGCAACATTGTGTGGTCAACAGCACTGAGTCATTACAGATGGAGAGGTGTCCCCGCACCTCTTTTACTGCCCCCACAGTGGGGCAGCTACACAAACATCTTCAAAAAGTGGGATTAGAGTGGGACCAAAAACATGTCCTGGAGACATCAGTTCATCTCAGTGTTGAAAAAAAAAAACAAAGATTATACACCTTCCCTGGGGATCCAATAAATCAACAGTCTTGTCATTTTATCATGAATCTTTTATCAACACAAACAGATGTTGTATCTCAGTATGTTGTGAGACAGCTTGGCTTAGACTTAATCTTCTAATAAAGGCTGTCCACTCCCCATGCCTTCTCTAAGACTTCCTGATATACTTGAGTCACTGCTTATGTTTCTGTGACAAATTCAATAAAAGCACTGTGTCTGCCGCTGTCCATATTCCCATCCCCCCGTCACTGTGCCTGCGTCTCAGGGTTGACACGGTCCTGGAAGATGTACAGGTTGTTGGTGGCTGCTATGGCAATGATATTCTCAGACGGGTGCCAAGCCATGTGCAGTATTTTCTTTGTAAAGTCCAGGCTATCAACGCCCACGTCTCCACGGCGACGCTTGCCACCAGTATAGACACGCCGGGTCCGCAGCACAGCCCGAGGCTTGCTGCTTTCCCGCCACGCCTCAAGGGTTACACCTCTGCCCGTCTCCCTGTCAAACATCCGGAAGAAGCTGTTGTACGCCCCTGTCATGATCACACTGAGGAGAGGAGAGGAGAGGAGAGGAGGTAAACAAAACTGAAGGCACCAAGATTGATTCGATGTCTGCAAAGCTTGTCTGTGGGATTGATTTAAATGTCGTATACTGGTGGAGGCAGAGCATTTAGAGAATCACTGTAAGAAGAGACACACTGCCGAATCCCACCCTCCTTTTACTTTCAAATGTACTTAATTACGCTTTACTTTGTCTATCCTTCTCTCACTCACCTGTCTGAGCTGTTCCAAACACACTCAAACTTGTCAAAGATGCAGTCGTTTTCATAGAGGGAACACAGCTTACTCCTTAGGTATTCATGGACCTGGAGATGATGCAAACTTAGTTTCAGGGCTGGATTCATATTTGTACATGGCAGCGCAGTGGATTTAACACTACATCTCTCACAAATGGATTCCAGTTTCATCTCGCATTGTCTTCCATTGTCTAGAATACATTTTTGCATATTACCTACATGCAGTATCATACCAAACTTTAGGCAAATCATGCAGCACGTGGCATCTCAGGGGTGCAACTAAGAGAGTTGCTTTCAATTGTTTTTCAATAAATTAAAATAAAAAGAAACGCCAGAAAATGGTGGACAAAATGGGATGACACCTGCAAACTGCTTGTTTTTTAAATAATCAGCAGTCCAAAACCTAAATCCTATCATTTCTATATTCAAATTTAAGTACTATAAATATGGAAAAATAATATATAATATGTTAGTAATATGGAAAATTTGAAAATCTGGAGCTGGAACCTGCATATGTTATATGATAAATTGACAGTTAACCAGATAAATGACTTCAACTAAGTAATAATTTCACAACTAAACTTCATATACTGTAACATTTTCACAGATGACCAAGCAACATATGACTAAAAGCAAGTAAGAAACTATACGGTGCCAAATGCTACTCTACATGAACCAGATTTAACATGGCAGGACTCCATTCAATCAGCACAGCAAACAGAATGTGACAAATAAAGGTAAGACAGAAACATGGATAAGGAAAATGTGTTATTTCACCTGGTAAGTCTCCACGGGGCCCTTGTCCATGTTCAGGTCCCACACCTTGGCGGTGAGGTAGTCTCTGGTCAGCAGATAGCGTCCGCTGTGGCTGAACTTGACGTCCGACACAGAGGAAATGATCTCTGAGAAGAAGGACCGGCTCCCTGGATCCTCGGGTTCCTCAAACACTGGACAAAGACAGAGGAGTTACTGTAGGTGGATCACATTAATTATTAACAAATAGTCTGTGTTGTAAGCCATTATCATTCATACAAATACGATAGACAGTATTGCCATCATTATAGTCTCATAGACAGCATGCAAACTGTGACTTTTTTTGTCCCTAAACTCCACAACATTGCTCACATTTAGTGTGTTTGTCACAGAGTGCAGAGGCTCTCATGTCACAGAGGCGCAGGGTGCCCTTGCTGCTGCTGTACACAAACAAGTGGCAGTGGTGAGGGTGGAACTCTGCTGCTGTTATCACCTCCGTCAGATCCTCCATGTTGGCTGGTTTGATGTCCACAATATCTGAGAAGAGGGTCGGTCAAGGAACAAACACCACAGATGCACACAGTGTTATGATTGTATTCATGTTATGGTATTTCTGCAGGGAAGAGTCGTAATGCACATCCTGAGAGGAAGGAATCACATGGAGAAAAAGGAACATTTATGCTCATTAAACATCTTTAGTTGCTTTTTTAGTTTGAAGATAAATGTTTAATTTTTTGTATTACCAACATGTTCCCCTTGCTCGCACCTCAATTCTTAATCATAATCGAAAAACTGCACCCCAACCAACCCCCAATACACACACACACACACACACTGATCCTCTCCCTGTTCTATTTGTGGTAGTCCTGTGTGGTTCAGCAGAAAGTGTACTGCTGAGTGAATTATTTAAACTCTTCTTCCATAGATGCCTCTGCGATTTTCTAGGTCAGCTTCCAGTTGAATGGGAAGTCACCAAATGCACTGCATCCAACATGCTACACACTGCACTGAACACATCCTCCGAGGTGTTACACGGCACTCTAATCCAAACATAAATCCAAGCATAAGTGCGCTCTTTCCATCAAAAATAGATATGGGATGAATTCAGATGAACAAGAACGTGAGGTATATTTCTACTGTATGTCTTTTTTAAGTGGTTGTTTGGTATATTTATGTATGAATTTAGATGTATGGTTTTGCTAGTTTCATAGTGGCAGTGGTAGAAGACTGATAAACACAAACTATACACACAAAGTGGATTTCAAAGTAGGGTATTTCTCCAAAGGAACATTCCATATTCATGCACAATACATGTGAATCTTCTTCGGCATCAAAGAGCATGCATATGCATGTTGGCACACTTGCATGTGGTGCACATCAACACTGTTAATTGATGCATTCAAGTTATGCACATACAAAGTAACATAGTAGTGACATACATAGGATTTAAACTGTATATTTCAATATAGAGATTCACTGACAAAAAATGTCATTTTCTCCAACCAAAATGTGATTCTCCTTTAAGCAGCATAATAAGCATTCATTTTTTAGGTTGGGAAATGATTCAAACGGATGCGAACAAGAATATTACTGACTCATTATAACAAATTTAAATCAGCAGGGAAAGGCTCAGTGACATACACATATACACCGCTTCCACTCTTCTTCCTCTGTTTTATATATGTTCCAGAAATTGTTTTTTGCATAAAGATTATCCTAGGATGATTTGCTCGTTGCAATCGGCCCAATAGTCAATTTTGTACTTGCCATGTCAAATTGGAGAATCCTCCTACAGCGACAGATTAAGGGGATAAAGAAAAGAAATCACTGTTATAATCACTGTTATAAAGGATACTGAAGCTGCGGTCCGTGATGCCCAGGTGCCACATATTGATGCGGAGGTCATCAGCAGACAGGTACGTCTCCCCGTCACTGTTGACTGAGATAGAGTTGACATGGTAGGTATGTCCATTGGCGAACACTCGTCTGGGACGGACTTCTACCATTAGATCGGTAGGTTTCAGCACTGGCACCTTAGGTAGAGAAAGCCAGAAGATTAAAGAAGGAAGCAGGGAAGGAAGGAAGGAAGGAAGGAAGGAAGGAAGGAAGGAAGGAAGGAAGGAAGGAAGGAAGGAAGGAAGGCAAGGAAGGAAGGAAGGCAAGGACAGGATTAGAGGACATGACAGTCATCGATCACGAGGGCAAGAGCACAAAAGCAAGACAGTGAGCTTGCCAATCAAATGTCAACCTGATACATATTTGACTGACCAAAATAAAAGTGTGCGTGTGCATGTGCAGGTGTGTCAGTATGGGTTTGTGTCTGCCTGTGTACCTGCAGAGAGGTGATGGTAGAGATGTCCTTGAGCCGTCCCTCCTCATCTTTCAGGTTGTATCCCTCTGGTCTTTTGTCTCTCTCACTCACCTTCCACAGTTTAATGGTCTTATCTGCGACAGGCAGAAGGATTATCACACCAGAGGAAGTTGGTTTAGTTCAGTGGAAAAGGGGACTGATAATGATTCCTTGTGTATTTCTTTTTGGCAGATTTAAGGCAATCCAGATGATCTGTTTTCTCTAGTGTAGATGAAAGTTACACTTTAAGGAAACAAACTACTTTTCTTGAAAATTTGATCCCTAACATTCATGACAGGAATATAATTAAAGCACAGGTTGAAATCTGTGGCCTTCACACTGGCAGGGTGGTGCCACCATGGTAACCCCAAATGTGAATCCAATGACTGGCTTGATGTATTTTTATCCAACCTAGATGATAAATGATGACATCAGGCTGGCATATTGCTAGAAACTGGAAGTGGGTTTTTACTGTACGTTGTGATACACACCAACAGAAATCCGTGCATATTCACGGTTGATACTTGATACTAGTTGAGTTACATCCCAGCTGGGAACTAGAAATCTGGATGATCCTCTGGTAGAGGTACACACTCCATGTCACTGAAGTCTCACCATTTGTGGAGAGGAGGAAATGTGCAGCGTTCTGCTGTGGCAGCCATCTGATCTTGTTAATTTTCTCTTCAATCTCGAGACTCTTCAGGTAGTCAAAGTCCGGTTCATGGCTCTGGAACGTGCTGTAGACATTGTATTCCCCAGAGTCTCCCGTCTCCCCTGGCTCGTCCGACTCCCCTTTAGACTGTCCAGGTTCAATGGTGAAAAAAAAACACAGCTCTGAATGGACATTTCTATGTGTAAAGATACAGTACAAAGACTAAACATTTAGAACACATGAAACTGACCTCAGTCTCTCTCTGGAAGATGACCACTCGGCCACCTTTATCCCCCGTGGCCAGCAGGTCCCCCGTCTGGTTAAACTCCACCGTAGAGATGACATCAGCTGGGAGGGAAGACAGGAAAGTAGGAGGCAATTAAGCGAAAGAAGTATAGAGCGAGGGAGAGAAAAAGAGAGAGAGATGACAGTAAAGAAAGGATATTGAGTGGGCACAGACAAAACGAGGGGCAGAAAATTAATCATTTTACTTTTGCATCCTTGGACTCTAACCCATAAATCAAACATGCATCTGTCATAGGAGAATACGAGGGCTAACATTTAAAGCAGCACCAACAACAAGTGTCTCTCTCTGAGTGTTCAGTCAGGTTCATGGAGTGATGAATGTCATCATCCATTCCTCTTATCCAGCAGTGCAGGGGTAATGCATCCATGAAGCTGAAATTAATCTGTTCCATCATACCGGCACATTATCCGACACAGAGACATATCTGAGACAGCCATGACACACCGTCTGTTCTACCTTCAGTGACGTAGTCTCGCAGGAAGGTGTGGTTGATTTTGGGGCTCTCAGCGTCCTCGCCCATCTGAAGCTGAGGGAGGGTGACCCGCCAGCGTGCCCGTCCTGAGGGGAAGGGTCCAATCCGTGCTCTCTCTCCCCACCCAGGCTCCGCCCATGCTGCTCGGGCCTAGCGGAGCAGCCTGGAACAAGGCATCCTGGGAAACCAGCCGGCCGGAAAAGGAGAAGAGGCGTGAAGAGGGGATGGAATGGAGATGGGAGGAGAAATAGTGGGTTTGAGGAAAAAGGAAAAGGAGCGAGAGGGAAAAAACAGATGCAGGAGGATATGAAAGAGGAAATTGGTGAGGTAGAGGATGTGAGGCAGGGGGAAGTAGATGGAAAGGCTGGTGATGAGGATGGTTTAGGAAAGGAGAGGAGAGAGCTGTCATTAGGCAGGCTGACAATACATGCACACAGCATGCCAAATGGTGTGACCTTTGTTAGACATTCAACACACTCATTATCAAAGACACACATGGGCAGACGCATGAGGCCTAGTCAGCGCTGAATCAAATCCCAGAGCTGTAGAGTGGAGGAAAAACAACAAACACCTCCAGCAGGAAAACAGAGAATATAAATCCTTGCATATGAATACAGAAGCAAGTACAGGATGTAGAGCATGTGAGAATGAAAATATCCACTGCAACATTCACTCTGCGTAGCTCCGGCAGTGGTACTAAAATGCTCCCAGGGTGTGGTAGTCCTCTCTGCCTACTTTCCAGATCCCTGCTCTCACAGACACACACACACACAGACACACACACACACACACACACACACACACACACAAAAAAAACTGACACACACACACATACACACACACACACGCACACACACATACACACACATGCACATTTCTCAGATAGTCCTTGACGGAGATCAGAGGAGAATGCGATGTCTTGCCTGTGCTGCAGGAGGAAGGGAGATAGGCCTCAGCACACCTACCAGTCTTCCTGCTGCTGCTGCTACGGCTGCTGCTGCTGGTGCTGCTATCTTCTCTGGTGTGTGTGTACGTCCTCTGCTGCAGTGTGCTCGAACAGGCTTACGTGTCTGTCGGAGGGAGAGGAACAGGGAGAGAAAAGAGAGAGCAAGGGTGGCGGTGAGAGGAGGAGAGGCAAAGGAAGAGAAAAAAGAGAACGAGAGAGGGATAATGAGGAGGATGGAGGTCCGCTGCCTGCTGATGCTGTGGAACTGATTCCGTGCAGCATCCACTGTGTCATGGCAGCCTCCTCCTGGAGCAGCCAATCGCAGCGCAGCTGTCACTCGTGGATCCACCCACTGCAGGTGATGAGGAGTGAGAGGCCAGCAGAGGGAGCAGTTAAACACTGAGTGGTGTGTAGTCAAGCAGTGGAAAAAAAATTCAGAACAAATTTATTTTTTGGAAAGGAAGGATTTGAATTACACAATAGAGCAATGCTTTAAAAGGAATTAACTATTCACAGGAGTTACCTGATGGCTCTGTGGTTCCAGCTGCAGACACAGCAGTGTTGTATGGCAGCTTCTGAGGCTGTTTGATAAGGCTTTTCTGATCACAGCACTGACCCTTTGTGACCTCTGCTCCTCTCTCTTTCTTCCATGGATGTGATGCCCCTCATCATGTTGCCACTTCATGTAAACTATCCACAAGACAATTCAATTAAACAGAACTTCCCATTCTTTTCCTTCTAGTACTTTTTTTAAGCCCACATGTTCTACAACACTTATACTGTGACATGTGTCATACTTTTACTGTGGATATGTGCATGTTTAAAATGTATGGAAGGCCTTAGGTTGATTTTAAAATAATTTTTGAGGGATTCAGATGTCACATTATGCAATATTTTAAAAATATCCAATTCAATCTATTTATCTGTAATGTTACTCGCCAGTATTTATAAATGAAAAATCTTTACTGTGACACACATAGTAACACTGAACTAAACCAAAAATATTGTCACAAGAAGAAGCAACAATTCTAAATGTCTATAATGCAAAACTGCAGTATCTCGGTTTGGTAGGTAATGACTTCATTTCCTGTTCATTCATTTTTTCATATAGATTATTCACAAGATGTGACTGAAGGGGACACTCAAGTAGCCTATGTATTTAATTGTAATGTTATTGTACTATCGTTTGTATATTATTTGTGTTTTTATTGTTTAATTTTGTGTATTTAAATGCCTATCTGAGGGCACTTCAAAGTATGTTAGGCAATAAATGTCGTGATATTAGTTCATATGGCCTAAATTTATTTCTATACAAGTCTAAAATGAATAAAATGTATCTGGAAACTCGGACCTTCTTCAGGTAGCCAGAAGCACTTAGTAAAACTAGTAGGACTAACCAGCCATTCAATTCATTGTGCAACAAAGCCTGAGTTAATTAGTTCTGTAGTGAAATTTAAATCGGATCCCTTTAACGAATAAACCTGTGGGGCCAGTTCAGCTAAATAAAGGTCAGGGGATTACCTTGACGCAATCGTTTCCACGGGCTCTTCCACTAACAATTAAGCTCTCCTCTCTGGCACGGCACTTTGAGTCTGCCTCACTTCCTGTTCACATGGCAGGGGTTTCTCCTACATAGCTTATCGGGCAAAAAAAAACCAAAAACCTGAGTTTGATCGATCTTTTTTCGCTTTACCTGAGCGAGGGGATGCCCTGCCTCCACTCGGAAGCGCTGCAGTCCATGGAACCTGGCCGCGCAACTCTCGGGGCATCTCTAGCCGCTGGGACCGAGGAGTCCTTCGGCAGGGAAAGGGTGAGCGAGCAGCCCATGGGGAAGGGAATGGGCTGGTTCTTCTCCCCGCTGTGGAGCCCCCGCTCCAAGACGCGTAGCAGGAGGTTTGGAGATGGTATGAGAAGCGACCAGGTGGAAGCATGGTTGGATGACCACTCTGACTTTACGAGGGCGTACTTTTTACGCAGAGCTTCAGCGTAAGATATTTTTTATTGCATTACTAATGACAGCTGAGAATGAAAATGCATTTGTAAAACTGTGCACTTATTGCTATTGTTAATGACTTTGAACTGTCGCTTTAGAAATATTAATGGAATGAAGCAGTGCATACAATTTAATTTCCACAAAAGCAAATTGTATGTGTTTTGATTTGTGCTTTCCCAGCAAATTAGTCATGTAGCTTGATGTGTCTTGTCTGTGACTTCAGGGTCAGTGGTCATCAGGCAGAGGGAGCTCCACTGCTGCCCAGCTTTCCCAGGAGCAGCTCTGATCACTCTGACCTGCTCATGAAGGCTCGTCATCGCAGAACTTCATCTCCACTGACCAACTCACACCTGAACATCTCATCTTTAACAGACAGGATCAAACCCCTCGCCTCCAATCTCAGTGCCCCTGACTGGATGGATCGTTGCAGTCCAGATGTATTGGGCAATCACTCACCTTGCTCTCCACGCTCCCCTCGTTCCTCCCGCTTCTCTTTTTCTCCCTGTCGTCCTCTTTCTCCCGGTTGCCCTTGCTCTCCTGACTTGTCCCACTGTCCTCAGCTTCTGCATCCAATTGCTATAAACACTGCAGCCTGTGGCCATGGTGAGGGCTGCCCATGGATGATGGAGCTACTGAGAGGGGGTCTCAGCTGGATGAGTTCTGTGGCAGAGCTCTGCCAGGGGGCTGTCCTGCATGCTGGGGAGTTGCTGGCAGCTGAGGTCTGCTCCCTCTCTCTGGTAAAGAAGTGTGGTGGAAGGAGCACCTTGGAGGAGGTGATTTCCCCAACAGTGTTGGGATGCCTGAGCGAGGGCGACATCTGCAGCCATGCGCACCTGGATCTGCTGAAGGGTATCATGGGATGTGTACTGGCCACAGGGTCACCAATGAACCTGAGAGACACATCAGAGGTAAAAGCATAAACTGGCACATTATTTGTAGATGGCTCATGACTCTGCATTCTGTTGTAAGGTCTGCTTAACACATAACAGACGAGTTTCTACACATGACAAAATTGTTAGTTTTCTCCAGGGCCCAGGTATTTTAGATCAGAAATGAGAACCGTTCATTAAATCAGCCTGCTATTTCCTGACAACCAGTTTTTTTAGATGATGACAAGGAGTTTGAGGCCATGTCAGGGAGTCCCAGATGGACCATGTCTTCTAATCCTTTTAGCTACTTCTTGCGCTGATTAACCTCTGATTATTGAGAGGGTGATGTTCTCTACTAGGCTACAGTGTGTTCTTCCCTTGCACACATGCCAACGTACACACACCCACAAAAAGAGAGAGGACAGCACAGCTCTTTAGAGGAATTACAGGAGGTGCCCACATCACCCCTCCTTTTCGCCATCACCAATGTGATTAGGAATCAGTGCCAGTGCCTGGCAGAGTCTGACACCAGGTAATCCCTGGTCAGGTGCGTGTGGATGGGTAGTTCCTAGTAACCTCTGACAACAAGGTTAGCGAGAAATGTGGATATTCCTGGCCGGATGAGTCTAAAGCAGATGAGCAATAGTGATCATGTAGCTTAAGGACACATGAGTATTAATAAATTGTTGGTGAGATTTTAATGTCTGTTGCTTCCAAATTACAGAGGAATTTTAACACACAATAATGCAAAAAGCATCTTGTTAACGAAATATCATGAGCAGTGACACATAATCTGTTCACCTCCTCAGGACCCGAGGTTCGTCTTAGATGAAAATCAATCATCAGACTTCAAGATCAGGACTGTTTTGAGCGTGCCCATCAGGAAGCACAGGGGAGAGGTAGCATTCCTACATTCCTATCATTTCTTCATTTATTTCAAGAGGCGTGTGTGTGTGTGTGTGTTTTTTTGTTTTGATGTATGATTTGATCAGTAAACATATGGATGCTCTCATTGTTTTTCAATATGTTTTCAGTGTTTCAATGTTTTCTGTTGTGCACAGGTGGTAGGTGTAGTGGTAATGACCAATAAGAGAAGTTTAGGAGATGGATCGGTTTCTGCTTTTACCAGCATGGATGAAAAGGTGAGGACCTGGAGGTTCTTTAATTTTCTAACAAAGCTAGATATTAATTATGAAAATCTTAAATTTGAATTTGGTTTGGCCAGGTGCTGTCCAATCATATGGATGTGTTGGGGATGGTCCTGGACAATGTCCAGCTGTACGAGAGCTCCAGACAGGAGGCCAAACGCAGTGAGGTAACGTTATAAGACACGATCCAGCTGCATAGTCACGTGTGCATATCAGGATTTGCTGCTTTCTACTGTGGTTATATCCTAAGAACCTGTCACACACTGGTACACTAATACTAACAGTATTTTATGCTTTTGTGTCAGGCCTTGATTGAGATGGCACAGGTTTTGTCAAAGGAGCATCATTCCTTTGAGGTTCTGTTGAGTAAGATGGCTGCTACCATCATGCCCTTCACACATGCCCAGTACTGCACCATCTTCATCCCCAGCTCGCAAACCTCGGTCATCGCGCAAGAGGTGTGCTTATTTGTTAGATTTCGTCTTCTGTTTATTTGGTCATGCATCACATCTTTCCAAACTTATTTTCTGTTCCTCTGGTGGTTTTATTTCAGGTTTCATTCTCGCGAGTGATACACCTTGAGTGCGAGGAGCTCGGATCAACCTGCCAGATCTACAGAAGGTACTGGCCTGCACTCTGCCACAAGTCCTCATCGACAGTTTACATGAACAAAACCAAATGATATTTTCTTACATTCTCGTATGACATATCCTAAAATGGTTCCATATCATTTTTCAGGGAGCGTGACATCAGTGATATAGATCCATCATATGCCCTTCGAACTCTGGTCACTATGGCGACACTTAATATGTCGGAGAGTTCTGAAGGATCAATGAAGAGCCTCATCTGCTGCCCTGTTAGAAACGAGAGGTCTGAAAATGTTATCGGTAAGCTACTCTCTGATACGGCAATGGTCATTTTACTCATGGTTTCTTATGCCAAATTATTATAAAGTCTGTCCCTTCTTAAAACACACATCATTCATGCTCGCTTCAGTAAACATACTAGATGCTGTGTGGTGTTGACAACCTAAAAAAGGAAGCTATTTGTTAGGTAATGTGATTAGGACTATTAGGCAGGGATTTAATTTAACCCTTGAAAACTACCATATGCTGATAAACAGAAGAGATACAGGCAGATACAGTTCTCTTATACTGGTCCTACCAGAGAGCTGACACAAAGACTAAAGATGTGAAGCCTCTGAAAACTCCTCATACTACACATCTGTCATGCCTCTGTTTCTATATTGTTTCTTATAGCGGTGTGCCAGCTGATGAACAAATGCAGAAGAGACTCAGATGACATGGAAGCCTTCAACAAATATGATGAGCGTCTACTGGAAGACCTGGCAGTGTACTGCGGCCTGGCCCTGCAGTACGCTCAGGCCGTGCAGATCACTGAGGAGCGAAGGGCCAGTATAGAGGTCACACAGGAGGTGGGAAAACTACCTTACCTTATTAGCGTAGCGCTCATATCTTTGGCTTATAGTCAAAGGAACCCATTTAGGCGTTAAAACACTGTGTTTATGTGTGTTCATTCCTCTTTCCCGCAGGTTCTTGCCTATCACATTACAGCAGCAGAACAGGAAATCCAGGCATTGCAGGTGATTCTTCTCCTCGCCTCTCTAATTAATTAAAAAATTAATTGGCGTCATTGCTAATGTACAACTACTGCTCTACCCACTTAAACATCTTTATTTGCTGCTGTCATTGTCTGTGGGTGTCAAAGGTGACACCAGTTAGATGTCTTCCCTGACCTGTGTGTTGTGTGCGGGAGGTAGGGAGAGGGTTGGTCCACTTTCAGCTCTACTTGTGGGTGTGAGTGATTGGATATCTGTGTATCAATGGCTTTTGGTATTTTGGTTTTCTGTTTTCAGGAGGTCACCATTCCTTCTGCTAAAGAACTGCACATTCTGGACTTTCATTTCTCTGATTCTGGCCTGCCAGAGGACCTCACCACACAGGCCACCGTCCGTATGTTCCTGGACCTCAATTTAGTGCAGGATTTTAAAATTGATTACAAGGTAACTGACCTGCGAATAATTTGGCTTCTTGGCAAAAGCAGTCGTTCTGGTAGAGAATATTTGCGCTATTGTTAAACCATGGTGCCAGTGTTGTAGTCAAGTCACTAAAGTCCCCAGTGTCTGAGTCCGAGCCAGAGTTAGAGTCTGAGTCGAGTCCGAGTCGAGTCCGCATTACCTGAGTCTGAATCATCAAGGTTGAGTCTGAGTCGAGTTCCAAGATGGGCTCAAGTGCTAGTGGCATACAAATGAAAAAAGCACAAATGACAAAGCTGTCATTTCAAAGTGAGTTAATTTACTGTATGTCACATAACAGCCAAACAAATGCACTTCTAACAAAAAAAGTCTAAATTCTCATCTCCAAATTCTGTGTCCGAATGCTGTTAATGCTCAACTCTGGGTCTGAGTCTAAGTGATCAGTGCTCAAGTTCAAGTCCTGGACTCGAGTACTACAACACATGGTATTACCAGAATATGGATTAGAGATTGGTTTCATTTAGTTTAATGATATGCCAAATATTCCTTTTCTTTTTCAACATGTTGCGGGTTTTGAGCTGTTAATCTGTTGGCAAATCGCACTAGAAATTGAATTGAGATCATGATAAATGATCCCTAAAAAATACTTATTATTACCAGTTATTTAACACCTTTTGTAAATGTCTCTTCCCCTCAGAGTCTGTGCCAGTGGATCTTGACTGTGCGCCGTGGTTACAGGAACAACGTGCCTTATCACAACTGGAACCATGCGCTGTGCACTGCGCAAAGCATGTTTGCTATGCTCATGGCCACAAACCAGCTCCAGGTCAGTGCATGCATATGTTAATGTGAACAGCTGTCACTACCAAAAAACTGGCATATTTAAAGACAATAATATATGTTTTCATATACCTTTGCATGCTGATTTTCATTTTTATTAATAAAACAATTTTCAAAATTAGTCTCAGATGACCAGAACGTGCTAACGTTTTAGCATGGCAGTGCTAGTGGCCAGTGAGCAAATATAGCACCGATTATATTTTTTATAATTATTTATATTATATAACCATAATAAGCTAAATGTTTAAAAGTGGCAAGAATTTTAACAGGTATTTCTAATGCCTCATTCAAATATAGTCAGGAAAACATACTCATGATGCATTTTGGTGACTATTCACCATGGGTAACTGTATCAGTAGCAGTTGACAGTTGACAAATGTATGACTTGATACGATATGAAGTCTTGAGGTTTAGCCATTGTAAAGTTTGTGGAAGAGTCATTCGAGGACTGCAGGGTTTCTGCAGTACAGAGCACTCTTAATTATTTGAAAGAGGATTAATTTTAGACCTTTCTAAAACCTCTTAGCTGCTCTCCATGGGGATCACACACAGGCCTAAATCTCTGCTTAACTGACCTCTGCCTCTCGCTTGTTTTAGCCTCTCCCGCTATTGACACGATTAATTGTGACTGTGAACTATAGTGTTGTGAAACTAGTTACTTCATCCGGATTGATGTAGTTAAGGAGTTGGAATGACACTCAGTTGATAGAACACGTTGGCATTTGTGTCATTTGTTTATTTCAAAAGTATTCGTGCACATTTGATTAAAGTGTGAAATGTTGTATCCCCATATTCATGAGGTTTTCCACATCTTTAGATTCTTGGGTTCAATAAATCACATCTGTTGTGGTCTGCTGTGGACAGAAATTAACTTCCAATGTTTGCATTCTCACTTAAGATTTTTCCTTTGGGACATTTTAATGGTCTTTTGGATGTAGGTTATTTTGTTTCAGCTGTACATCATCATCCATATTGTGACTGACCTCTTAACCTCTAAAGTGGAGTGTTGAGGTCCTCTCACTTCCTTTCTTTTCACCCAGCTCGGCAGGTTCAAAGCAATACACTATCTTCATATCCTGTATTGTGCCATTTTTTTCTCATGGGTTAATTCTGTGGAAGACTTTGTGACATAGTGTACAGTCATTTTATGTACAGTTTTTTATCCTTGATTAAAGATCCTTGACTTTACACATAAGACAGAATGTGTGGCTGTGCCTTCCCCTTCCCTTACTTACTGTTTTTAAAAAATGTACCAAAAGAAAAAAACTTCAATGTAAAGACTTTCATTTTTTTTACCTTTAATTCGCTGTCTCTATCTCTTTCTGTTTGTATCACAGACTATTTTTTCCCGTCTGGAGATCCTAGCATTGATGATAGCCACTCTGAATCATGATCTCGACCACAGAGGAGTCAGTAACTCTTATATACAAAGGTACATTTTGTTTGATATTCAAATTGATATACATGGTTATTTATAATGTATATGTATTTTGAATAATTTATATATTTCCATATATTATTTTGGTTATTTATATCAGTTGTTAGTCACTGCTTTCTTATATTCAGTATAATCTCTCTCTCTCTCTCTCTCTCAGGAGTCAACAGCCTTTAGCTCAGCTATATGGACACTCTTCTCTTGAGAACCACCACTACAATCTGTGCCTCTTCATCCTAAACAACACTGTAAGACCTCAACCATTCATCTTTTCCTTCATTCTGACCCATTTCTCATTTTTCCATCAAACTATGAGTCACCTGTGTGTCAGAATGTACATCCGTGAGCTGTGCCATTGCTCTCTATGTCTTTCTTTCTCTTTACCTTAATCCATTTGTTTTTCAAATTCAACTTTATTTACATGACGCGCATGCACACAATTTGCCAAAGCAAAGATAGAGAGATGTATTATTGCATTAAAATATTCCTTCAACTGGTCTTTGTTCTTTTGTTTTCGAGTTACAGTCAGTGGAGAGAGAGAGAGAGCTTTTGTTTATGCCCGACTGCCTCTGCATGTATGTGGCGATCACTAAGTCTGCACGCCACCTTCACTGCCCTCTCTCACTCTGCATCTCTCTCATCTTCTCCCAGGGGAGTCAGATTCTCAGCGGTCTCTCTGCAGAAGACCACAGGACTGCACTACACATGATCAAAAGGGCAATCCTCGCCACTGACCTGACCGTGTACATGGAGTATGTTAAAACATAAAATGTCAAAGTACCTGTAGGTCAAGCCGTGTGTCAGACCTGTTTAAACTCACATGATTTGTTTGTTTTTTTTCGTGGCTGTGTTTTTAGGAGAAGGAATGAGTTCTTTTCTCTGGCTAAGAAAAGCAGAGTGAGCTGGAAGAATGAGAAACAAAAAGAGCTGTTAAGGTGAGAATGAAACAAATGAATAGCAGGGACATATGATAATGATGTGCAAGGGGGCTGTCTTTTAAGATATTTATTCACCCCCGCAGTTCGATGTTAATGACGGCTAGTGACCTCTCTGCTATCACAAAGCCTTGGCCTGAACAAAAAAGGGTAGGTCTCACAAAATACACTTCACACGTCATCTCTCGCTTCATCACAACCTTAACCTCGCTCTTTTATCCGAAACAGATTGCCAGGCTGGTTGCCATGGAGTTCTTCGCTCAAGGGGACAAAGAGAAAGAGGAGTTCAAAATCAAACCTATTGTAAGTCTTGCTAGCAAAATGCTAAATCATAAATCCTGAATTAATTAAAAACATCAGTGTTATTCATCGCAGCAGTCACATCATTTTTATCACACTTTTCTGTATGGTCATATTGATCCTAAAATAATTCTTTTACCTCAGTGATGCAGCCTCTTTTCATGTTGGGGAGTCCTTCAAGCAGATTTGAATCCCAGTTACATTCTCATTGTTAAATTTATACTACATCACTTAACCACATTACCCAGTGGATGTCCAACCTTGATAACAATAGAGAAGAGACGGAGAAATATGTCCAGCTGTCGTTTTGCTGTTCAAACACATTGACTGGTTTGTCTTCCAAAGGGAATGTCTTTTAGGTGATGGTCACGTCACGGTGACATCAGGGCTGATTTTATCTGTGTATATTTCTTTCCATATGGCCTTTATACAGACTGCACAAAGGCTTTTCATGGATTGTTATTGCCTCTCAGGTTCCACTTTGAGAACCACAAACATACCATCTTTGACTAGATCAACTATGTTTAGTGAACTTACGATGTACAACATGGTGCTTTATTTTGTAATATAAAGTCTGATTGATCTTTTCTCTCTATTTTAGCAAATTAACTTAAATGTTCTTTGTTTCTTTTAGGTTTAAAGTAAAAAAAAAAAAAAAATGTAAATAGCTATAGTTTTTGTGTGGACCTTGATCTGGCCTCCTCTCAAATAGTACTACTGTTATAACAGCCAGTTTACACTCCCTCTTCACTAGGACATTATGAACAGAGAAAACAGCACCCGCCTGCCATGCATGCAAGTTGAATACATCGATGAGATCTGCTATCCACTCTACAAGGTGTGTCACTGCTGCGCACTATATGTGCATGTGAACCATAACAATGTCCTCGCTGCTATTCTATTCTTTTATTCTCCGCTCTAATTGCCGTTTTCTCTGTCTTTGTCTCTGTCACATGTTTTTTCTTCACTATCTCTGTCTCTTGCACAGGCTGTAACAAGACTGTTTGATACCTGCTCCCCGCTGCTGAGTGGCTGTAAGAAGAACAGAGAAAACTGGCTGCGTCTTACTGAGGAAGAAAACAGCGAAGCCAATGAGGAAGAGAGACAGACAGAGGAATAGAGGATCGGACAGAAGATGAAGACACTTAACGTTGGCAGCAAAAAATAATTTTACCTACAAACGCCAGTTTCTCTCTTTCCTCTCTTGGACTCACCTTTACTAAACATTGAATTTGTGTCTTTGACTACCAAATGTGTTAACAGGATGTACAATAATCTTGACTAATGTAAAAATGCTGCAGTTATGTCCTAGACAACTGGCTAAAAGAATATGCTGCAGCATGTCCTACTGTATATAAACCATGTCAGCAGTGTCAAGTCTCACATTTCCCCACTTTTAAAAGATGAAACTGTGAAAGTCTGCAACATGGAGTTGATCATTCTCACACCTCATATGTATGTTTTATGAATGTACAGTATATTTAGATTTGCAAATGCATACTAAGATTTGTAAATGTTTATCCAGATTTGAAAATACTTAAAAGAAAACTTACGTCTCAAGTCCCTTTGTTTATGTGTTCCCATATATTTATCAAATCAGGATCTAGCATTTTGAGATTTTTTATTTTTTACATCCAACATTTGATTCACTGCATTTTCTTGTTTTGTTTTAAAGACCATGCAATACTCAGAGACAGAGACAAACTATGAACCACTGCCACAGGCCCACACTGGTCTATGACACTGTGCTAATGCAATTAAATGTACACAGTCAGAATTGCTAGGTTAGCCAGAAAATCTGCAAGAGTGCGGACAAGAAATTTTGTGTTATTTTCATGAAAGTAAAAAGCTACAGGGAAATCTATTGTTCACCACACATATTACAGTATATATTTTCAGAACAGTATCCTGTAATGCATTACAGTATTATCGCAAACCTTATCAGTAGAGCTTTTTGGCCAAGTAGACATATTAATTCTGTTTGTGTGGCAGTTCAGTATTTCAGTATAATCCTACATATGCATTATAGCATGTGATGTTTGAGCCACCATGTAGGACCAGTGTTGTTTAAAAAGCCTTATACATTTTTGGATTTTCTGAAAATTAGATACCTACTGCGTGCTGTGAATTTCTTGGCGCACTACTTTTCAGCGTTTGATGGTTGTTCTGACGTATTCGTTTTTTTCTTTTTCTTTTTCTTTTTTTTTTTTTTTTACAAATTTTTAAATCTTTAAATTGTAACAAATAAATTTGGTCATTGAGCCAGAATGCCAAGAACTTTAGTTAACATTCACTCTTACATTGATTTTCAGCACACACTTTCATCACCATGATCATTTCCAATTATATACTTTATTTCCAGTCCTCATAAACTTACAAAATGCTACAGACTGTCAGCTGCAGTCAGCATCCCCGGCCACAGGGGGGCAGTAGTGTACTTTAACGCGGCGCGGTTGCTGCGGAGTCCGACCTGCAGAAGAAGAAGTCGACGAAGAGACAAGAGGAAGAAAAATGACAGGGCGCGCAAAAAGAAAACCCAAATCAATTCAGGTAAATTTACGCTGTTTTCCCCACGTTGGTTGGGTCGCAGACATTTCCGTTTCAAACAGTGGTTCACCAGGATAAAAGCTGTGTTGCGTCTGGCAACAGTAGAGATTAAGCGGCTTCTGTTAAACGTTGTGGGCAGAACAGTTTGGCACACGCTGTGTGAGCAGCAGCGGTCAGACGACAACATGGCAGCAGTTCTGCTGACTGATGCCGCAGAGCTGCTCGTGCAGTGACGTTCACAGTTTATATCATAACATTTGAAAGGTGATTGCATTACACCGCAGACTTACACAAGTGAGAAGTGCTGAGTCATAACGGTATATCTGTTTTAGCGATGTGAGCTAGCTTTAATTTACCTCTCTGTGGTCTGCTGCAGGGAAGCGTGGGTGCATGGATTTGATTCGTGGTTTGATCCCATAAAGGCCAAAAATGAGTGCCCTTACTGCTAACATAACTTGTGTGAGAGCTCGGTCCCTTCATACTCCTCTGCCGGTTTTAACATACAGAGCACTGACCATAGCTCTTACTTATAAGGGCCTTATGCAATGCAGCTGCCAGTTTATCGATTCAGTTCAATAACAACTGTGCAATAAATCCTACCTTTATGGTATTGTTCAGTTTGTTCAAACTGTTTTTGAGAGGCGTTGATTCAACTTATGTAAAAGCTGCAGTTTATGATGCTGCTGATTTTGTGTTATACTGAAAGGTATTTTTCTGATATTTAGATTACCCTCGTTGATATGGAGGTGATGATAACATTTTGGAAACAACTGCCAGTCAGTTTATTTCGTTGTCGCTTGTGCTAAAATGTGTTAGTTATAGCTTGGTGTACTGTATAGACAGTATAACATACTTGTCTCTCCTACAATACATTTCTTTAGGAGTCAGGTACAGGCAATAGGGATTCGAAGAAAGCCCGTACTGATGAATCCAAAGCTGTGCCATTGTCAAAGGTGGATTCAGAGCAACGGGATGAGATGGTGCAACTGTACAAGCTTCAAATGCCAGAGGACCTGTACCACTTCTGGGATTTCTGCAAGGAGCTTTGTCCTGACAATCCCCGTGGTACGCTGTTCTACACTAACACCATATCTTTTTACAATAACACTGATAGGGCAGAAGGTGCATCTGACATTTAATCAATTCTTCTGTATGTAGACATAGAGGAAACAGGATGGAGCCACTGGGATTAGTGATGCTTAGCCAATGGAAAGTCTGGATGGATGGGCTGGATGCACAAATACACAGTACCAGCCCAACATCTGAGATAACTCTTTACACAAGTCTGTCTGTTTGATGTTGCCTTTATATTTGCTAGTTTAGCATGAAGAAGCAGTTTCATGCTCATCATCACCACCAAACATTTGAGATGCAAGGACAATAAAATTATGGAAGCTTTCCAGTGTAATTATCATTATAGTTATTTGTTAATTATCTTTCCAAAGTTGTGATGTTCTGCGTTGTTCAGGAAGATGACGGCCCTGAACGTGGTCAACATAAGCAGACTGTCTCCTTGTTTTCTTAGACCATTTGCTTGAGCTTTCTTAGGTTTTGCATCCGTTTGTCAGTATGTCTGCATGTCGTATCAATGTATTCTTTTTATGAATGTTAATCTCTATAGGTGCACTGACAGACGCACTGGGTTTGCAGCTGGTTGGTCCCTTTGACATTCTGGCTGGAGCTCACAAAAAGTCAAAGAATCCTCAGCCTAATTTCCATCTTCACTGGAGGTATATTTATGACCCACCAGAGTTTCAGACCATACTTCAGGGGAGTGAGAACAGCCAGCATCACATTGGCTATTACAGGTATAGCACACAATGAAGTATTTGATCTGTGCTGAGTCAGTATAAGTGCTATTATTCCAATGTTACAGCTTGCACCAGACTTAGCCTACTAACAGGTACTCTCCCAGCTACAGTGAGAGAACACAGTCTGGCTAGTGAGGGGATGTTGATATGGAAACATGAGTTGTTCTGATTTATTTTTACTGGATTTGATTTTTCCTAAAAATCCACCAGAGATACTCCAGACTCCTTCCCTTCGTTTGTCGGGGAAAATGAAGCCAAGAAGGGCTGCACTATAACACAGATGGGGGACAACTTGTTTGCTGCTGTCCTGTGAGTACTAACTACCACATATTCACCACATAGGATAATATGATATATGATCATCTGCGTTATTGCGTGTGTGCATCTTCACATGTGTGGGAGCAGAGGAGCATTATTGAATTAGATGTTTTTTCCTCATTATCTTCCCCCTTCCATGTGTGTCTTCTTACCTACTGTTGATCTCTTTGTTCCCTCCTCGGTCAGCCTGTGTCTGTTGAGGAAGAGGAAAGAGAGGGGCAGCAAGAAAGCAGGGGGAGAAGCTTCAGAAAGCTTGGAGGCAAAACTGAGAGAGAGGGCTGAGACTCTGGGTTTGTGTCTAGAGCAGAAGACCAAAGGCATGAAGCAGAGGGACAAGAAGGTAGCTTACACAATGGAGAAAACTATTTTATTTACCCACATTATATTGATTTTAAAACTCACTTGTAACTCTTCTAATTTTTTACCTCATATGTTGTCCCTAGGACTGAAAATTTAAAGCATTGCAGTGTATCAATTCAATACTGTGTTCAATTGTGTTTGCCATATGATGCAAGTTAGTATGTAGAGGACACCTGCAAGTACACCCCAAGCATTTGAAATAGAGTCTATGTTGGTTTCATGTGTATAACCTTATTAGTGTTTTGGACACATTACCAGCCCCGTCACATCCTCCTATCCTCCATCCTCCTTCCTTCATTTCATTCTCAACCCACTGCGTTGCCATAATGCAATAAAACTAAGCATCCATTAATTTAATCACAACCCTCTTGCAAAATGGAGCTCCAAACCGTAGTAGCATTTGGCAAAAATATGAATAACTTATTTTAAAGTGGTGATGGTCGTGTGTTCAAAACAACAATATGTTTGACTAAATAAGGTGCTTCAAGTTGATACGAGACAATGAGAAACCTCTTGTCACACCACAGGTGGTTACCAAGACGTTCCACGGTGCCGGCATTGTTGTGCCTGTAGACAAAAATGATGTAGGATACAGAGAACTGCCAGAAACGGATGGTGAGCCTACGTACACATAGTATTAAACCTTGGTGATCATCAAGGGGCCCTTGCCGCTTTTGTCTTTGGTGATTCTTCCCTCGATTGTTCTGTTTCTGATGTGAGCTCATGATTTCATTTTGATTTCATTTGAGCAACTTTGTGAATATTTATAATAGTCCACCTTGAATGACAGATTGCATGTTTAAAAATACTATTACAGTTGAAGCTGTTTTTAGTTTTGCTTAAATGGAAATCAAGTCTGTTAATAATCTAAATTCATGGTTTTTCTTAGCATTTTTTCCCCTCATTATTCTTATGTACCTAGCTGGTCTCAAAAAGATCTGCAAGGCAATTGCTGAAGCGCAGAATGATGACGAGCGTGTCAAAGCCTTTGGACCTCTCCAGGAGATGATCACGTTTGTTCAGTTTGCCAACGATGAGTGTGACTATGGCATGGGTTATGAGCTAGGAATAGACCTCTTCTGTTACGGATCTCATGTAAGTCTCAGAACATGAATAATTATCCTTCCATACTCACACTCTGATATTTCACTTCATTACACCCAATGTCTGTCAATTGATTTTGTAGTAATGTGACTGGAAGAAATTTATTTATTGTTCTTTGGTTTCCTGCCCCCCACCCACCCACCCCCCACACCCTGCCCCACAGTATTTTCACAAGGTAATCAAGCAACTTCTGCCTATGGCCTACAGCTTGCTGAAGAGAAATTTATTTGGGGAAATTGTGGAGGCCCACCTCTCAAGCCGTAGCCATGACAACCTGGACCAACTCTCTGCACATTAAAAAAAAGACTCCGAAGTTAATTTCAGTTCTTGATCTTATAAGCTTTTCCCACCATGTGTCTTTGTCTTCTGTTGTTTGTCATTGTTAATGTTTCTTGGTGGTTTTGGTGCTGCTGTCATTGATTGGAACCAGTTCAATGATATTTTGTTTGTAAAAGGTAGATGTCTAATAAAGTATTTTTATATTTTTACCTGTCCAATTTTTGTATGAAAGGTGGTCTCAGTGAATCCTTAAACAAACCTTGCGTCTAGATTATGCAGCAGCTGTTGTGTATACCGTCCAGCAGTTTCATTTTTAGATTTGGATCATCAAAGAATATATTTTGCTGTTGGTTTGGACACTGACAAACCAACAGCAATCTTATAAAAGATTGTTTGTAGGACAGGATTGTGTTTTCGGTGTAATACCTTGCAGTGGCGACAGAGGGCAGTGTTTCCCATTAAAAAAAAAGTATAATGACATGTTTGTGAAAGACATCCCTACCTTGCCAGTTGAGTCATCGTGTCCCAACAGTCATTAGCAGTTATTTACACTGATCAGGTAAACTACATATAGAATAGATCAGATGGATTCAGTTTTTCACTTAACCTGGTAACTTGTGACGGTACTTAAATTGGAATAATTCTTTCCAGAGTCATCCTTACTGGAACCATACTTCCATACTGGAAATAACATAATCAATTATGCTCTCCTCAGGAGCATTGCTGCATCAACCTTTATAGGCCTCCCGGTTCCTATCACATACTGTCAGAACAACACAGATTAGATGGCGTCCTCATTATATGTTGCACAGAGACCCATAAAGCAATCGATTATGTGCTATAATCCTTCCTAGCAACAGATTTTGTGTGATTTGTTGAAATACTTTATTTAGGAAAGTGCACCATATTTGCACATGTAAACCCAAAATAATAAAGATGTACCATCTAGATTTTGAAACAAGCCTCTCTAAGTTACAAGATGGGGGTCAAGATTACATAATAATGCATTTGATAATTGATAAGGAACCAGCACACAGTGAATCAAGCGCTTTTGGGGCAGTTGCCCACTTTGCCTGGTTGGTAATCCAGGCTTACTCCATACCATTCCCTATGCACCTAAAGGGTAAAGTAAAGTTTTTGTACCTATTATCCAGGGTTTAGTTTTTATTTATTTAATATTTTTTTGATCTCAAAGATGTCTGCATTCTACCTGGACAAAAATAAAAAGCTTGCCTGGGTTGAAACCAATGTTTAAATCCAATACTTCCATACAATTTCCTTTGAAAAATTTAATTATTTTGGAATGAGCAGCCATGAATCTGGATTTATCTAAGTACAGGGCAAAGGAACACCCACCAAAAATCAATCACTTTCATAACTGATTATGTTAAATGTGCTTTTTAAATAAAATGATGAATTCAAAACAAGTTAACCTTTGCTGCAATTCTGGTTAATCCTCATTCTAATATTATCATCTTTCACTCTGCCTTTTAAATAAAAGGTAAATTAATATAGTATCTGATCTGGAGCAATATGATCTACTCTGAAAACGAATCTAGATATAAACAATGACAGTATTTTGCCAATTCAACATAATTTCTCATCCTCCTCACCCCCTATACTCGAGTCCTGCTTGGTTTTTAAATGTCTCCAAGACATTGTTATTGATTTTGCCCTGTCAACTCCCATTAAATTTGTAGTTCAGTGAAGAGACCCAGACCAAGGTGAGGGCATAAGAATACTAAGAGGGAGATTACATTATGTAGGCCCGGTGTGCCTGGGCTGTGATTATTTCCGACTTGTGTAAGCAATTTTACTTTTCTTTCTTTCTTTCTTTCTTTCTTTCTTTCTTTCTTTCTTTCTTAAATCATCATTTGAAATAATGGACCACACTGTTAACTCTCCCGTCTGAAGCTACCACTGCTGCAGAGTCACCAAGGGGTGGGGGACAAAAGCAATACATGAGCGCACTACTGGTTGAGGTGCATTCAGGTGCCGATGGTTTGAAATGGTCTAGTCATAATATGTAATCTTATCGTTCTATTCTTTTAAGCCAGGTGGAGTACTATTCTGCTTAGCGGTAGAAATTAATGAGTAAACCTGCTGTGGTGGTGTAATTACTCTTTAAATGTTTTTTTTTTTTTTAAATCAGTTTAAAAACACGGTTAATAGCGGGCCTAATTTTGAAAAATTGTAATCTTCTCTTCTTAGACTATCAACCAATCATATCATGGGTTAGGTCACTTTAAATATTGCCCCCTCGCCCCCTACAGGTCGTTTATTTGAAAATGGGTTGTTATAAATAAAATAAAAAAAAATGTTTTTCAGATTGATCAACCAATCAAGGTGCGCTGACAATGTTCCCAACTGTCCGTGAAGGCAGCATTGGTCCTGCGGAGTTTCGGGATAGCGCATGAGAGGCGCGTTCACACCCCCCACACACATACACGCGCAGGCAACACAGCAACACACCGGGAGCATCCCTTATCAGAGGGAGCGCTCGTTTTGGTTTTGACAATCGGGAAGAATCACAGTATTTGCTTCAGTCACGCCTGATCACAGACTGAATCTGACGCCGCAGAATGATCCGGGGCCCTGCCGAGCCTTTAGGATTCTGAGGCCCCGCACAGATATCCACCTTGCACTGGCAAAAGGACCCTCACTGACTGCGTCGCCCACAGCTGAAGCAAGCAGTCAGCCCGAGACAGAATGGCAAGTAGCCCGGAAGAAAGTCATTCTAGGGGCGGCGGCTCCGACAGTGACTTGAAAATGGCTTCTTCGAGCAACACGTCTCCCGAGGGTGGACCACCACCACCGCTGCACCAGAACCGTATACGGCAGGTGGGTGTCTGTCCGCAGCCCGCTCTCCGCTTTGACTGGCCCAGTCAGCCGTGTAAACCAGCAGCCCAAACCGCTGCTGATGCTGTGCGCTTAGGGAGAGCAGTCAAAGGCGTCGCCGTGCCGAAGCACATCGGCGCTGGTGATCTGACAGGTTTTCGTTGATGTGCGTTAAACTGTGTTCAAATTAGCTGCTTATAGGAGAAAAACTCTCTGCGGAGAAGATACCATCTGTTTTGATAAGAGACTTTAGAGTGATGTGCTTTGGGAGGGGTGTCATAATACCCAAATAGGCCAATTGCGCGAGTTGTTATGGCCGTCAAAATAAACACCACCAGGCCTGCACCGACTCCACTAGTTACTATAACAGGCTGCAGTGAAGAATGTTTACAACTTCACACCCAGCACTGTAGGTTTAGCTACTGTTTACATGGACCGTTTGAGGCTTTACTGGTCAGAGGATGAGCATCCCTCACTCTGACCTGTGAAGAGTTTTCCCATTTGCCATTCTATATAAGCATGATATACTGTATTGCAAGTACTTTCTGAGCACTGGGTTCTCTTGAGGCTTAATAGGTAGTATGTGTCATAGTTTGATAGCATTCCCTCTGCTTGTTTGTGGTTCTGTTACTGCATAATGCAAAGTGTTCTATAGTGTAGATGTGCCCTGTATCTGCCTACTAAGTGCTCTCTCAGGCCACTCTTGGGCAGGGCTGGTTTGCCAGTAAGTCTTTCTGCCTTTCAGTCTTTCTTTTGTAAAGTGAAATTCTGATTATAACTATGCAGAGCTCTCCTCTCCTCTCCTCTCCTCTCCTCTCCTCTCCTCTCCTCTCCTCTCCTCTCTTACCCTCTCCTTTCCTGTCCTCTCGATGTCTACAAAACAACTTCATCACATATCCTTACCGCTAAGACCAGGGCCTGTTTTATTAAGTTCAATACACTGTTGCAACTACAATAGGAAAAAAATATTCTTCTGTATTCATCTGTAATATTTTCTTGAATGTATGTTGTAAACAAGAAGAGTATAGAATGGTGGTGTTAACATCTAGATTTGATCGTGCAGTGTGTGTGTGTGTGTGTGTGTTTGAGTGTTCAGTGAAAGTGAGTCAGGAGATGGTAGATGGTTGTTTCCTGTCTCAGTGCACTCTCTCGGGCTAATGTGATTTTGGTAATGGACTGTAGTACCACACACACACACACACACACACACACACCTTAGTCTACTCTTTTAGGGTGGGGTCCTTGATCTCACATACTTGGATGCATTCAGGAGTTTTTGTATTATCATAAGTGAAAAATCAAAAATGGCACCTTGTGTGTCCATGATTAAGTATGTAGGTGTGTGCCCTATGTAGGCAAAGCTGGAAAATAAGTCACACTTTGAACTCATCTTTGAGCAAAACTGTCTTCTTCAGTACTATTTATTTTACAGAGATCTGTGCATGCATGCAGATCTTACAGCATCTCATAAATACTTACCGGTATTTTACATCAGCTGAGCTTGGATAAGCATGTCTCTTCAGTTGTGATCTTGTCTTCAGCAGCTTTTGACATGAAAGCCCAGTTGTATTTTTTCTCTGGTAACTGTTAAATGGTCAGTTTTCCAGCTAACCCTACACTCTCAGGAGGTTCATTATTGTACTCAAATGTACACATTTAAAAAATGTACCACAAAAGCCACACGGTAGAGTTGGTAGTCAAAGGTGCTCATTAGTGAAGGTAGCACACTGACTGAGGCACCTGGGTGGCACAGGGCAATAATCATTTACCACTGCAGAGAACCATGTTTAGTCCCTATAGCAGCAGCAGAGCCTCCAACTTGGCCCCACTGATCGATCACGATTGGCAGCACTGATGAATGATCAGTCAATGATCCTGTACTAGTGACTCCGCCTGGTTGGTCTGTCTGTTTTTTCTCTTTTTTTGTCAACAACCTCTCCCCAGCCAAGAGCAGTACTAAGCATCAGTAATGACTAAACTGCTGTTAGAATCGGACATCAGAAGACAAAAATACCAAAATACTGAAAATGAATAAAGGTGGCACACTTTTCAACGTTACCTTATGATTATACTATTGTTTAAAGGTCCAACACACCCACCATGTTGAGGCAGTGTGGGGCCATGCTGGGAATTATGTGAGGTCAAACTCAGTGTACCATGGTTACAATGTACCCACTACCCATAATGGGTACTATGTATCCATAAGAAGAATGAGATAAATAAGAATAGGATAAAGGTTTAAGTTGTTTCTTCTTAATAGATTGGGGAATAAAGAAGATGTACATTTGCACACAGTCCCACTGTTGCCCTTTAAAGTTTAATATGTTAGCAAATGTTAATCTATTTATAAATCCAGCCAACGTGGACCACAGTTAGCATTCATTTAGAGTTGTGATTCTGGCCGCCTGGCAAATGTAAGTCCAATATCTACCCTCCTTTTACCTCTGTTTTGGTTTCCTCCAACTCTTGAGTAAAATATCTGGGCCTTTAGCTATATAAATGTTAGACTTTATTCACCAGCTAGCTGCTACTTTGTCTGCAGTTTGGTGATGAGAGGGTAGAGAACAGCAGATTTATCAGTGATTTTGTGCTGCTGCTGAAATTGGGGTTGATAAGAGCAGTGAGACTTAAGTAAATTTGCAGACAGTCAAACCACAGCAATGAGCTGAGAAGCCAGAAGTCTTTAAAGAGCCGCAGAGTTAGGTTATAAGTCATGGGTGATGTGGGTTATCACTGTGGGTTACCCATTTCACAGTGTTAATATAAAAAAAGTTGATTAACAGAGCGTTAAAGGAGCATTTTGATTTGTTTAAGCCACGTAATTGTTCTTTTGCCTTTCCAGGGTTCCACAGGATAATCCACAGCAGGCAGCACCTCGCAATGAAAAACAGTTTACAGCAGTATCTCCAAATTACCCTGAATTAACAGGACATTGGGCCTAGAAAGACATATTGTTGTTTTTTGAGCAGAAAAAACATTATGTCAAAAAACAACATCACAAAATAAATTTCCATTCAGCTTTATTGTATTGTGTCAGCACAATACATCTCACATCATCTCACAGTCTCTGTAAATAACTACACGTATAGTTAGATGCTACTAGAAACTTGAGAACCATGTTTTCTGTGATTTCAATTCAAACAGAAAGTATCTGAAAGAGCTCAAAGTTGAGATAGAGCTCAGTGCAGCAGTGATAGGTCTACATGTGTGAACCAAAAAGAGAAAATGACATGGGGACACTGTGATGTGAAGCTCTTACTTTCAGGTCTAAAAATACTTCCTGTCTCTCGTGTGATTGTTCTGGAGAGAAACTGCTTCTTCCTAGCCAAGTGGCTTTGTGTCCATGTCTCTGTGCTCACTGAACCTGTGTCACTGGGCATTTACAAGCTGCTATGGGCTGGTGTTGGGCGATTTCTTCCTGCAGTCTGCTCTCTCCTCGGTCTGAACAATGCAGAGTCATGTGTCATAATGTGTTAGACCTCTTACCTCTGCCAGTCCACTTTCCTGTGGTTGAACAGTAGATACTTAGAGCTCAGGCTGCAGAGATCAATCCGGAACTAGATTTTATGTCCACTGCAGTCTGATATTGATACTGGGAATCTTTGAACCTCCAAACTTCAGTTGAAACATGCTGGCCAACTTTAGATATAAGCTCTCAGAGATCCGTTTGAATCCAACAGAAATATAAGAATATATAGGGAATTTGTTTATCTCTAAATACAAATATCTACGATTGGATTGCTCTGGTCTTATATCCAGGGATGACTTGTGTTTAAGACTAAGCAACTTGATCTATTTCTTACTTATTGCTTGGTAGGAATATCCCCTTTCAGGTAAACTTGTGTGATCCTCGTGCACCAAAGTCCCTCTCCACTTTCCTTTTTGGCTTGCCATCCATCTTTCCTCCTCTGGAGTCTTACTTCATATCACTTCTTTAAAACGGAGGTTTGATTCTTTACCCTTGTTACTCCTTGTCGCCTTGGCTGTCATTTCTATTCATCTCCCATTTCCCTCCAAAATACCTCCCTCCCTTTCTCCCTTCACCCTGTCTGCCCTACACTCCTCTCCACCACTGGTCCCTACACCGAGTTCCTGATGTGCCAGGAGGTCAGATTTCATTGCAGCCTTTGACATTTTCATCTCTCTTTTTTCCACCTCTCTTTCTGTGTCTCCTCTACCTCTCTGTGTCTCTCTCTCCCTCTCTCTCTCCACTGGGAGTGGTATGATGGGATTCTGCAGGAAGAGAGTCCTAATGGAGCCATGGCCTTCATTACATTAACCCTGGACAGCTACAGCCACACATACACCCACATATGGCCGCAGCTGTCTTCCACTGCGTGATGCCAAATAGGAATGGATCTCCGCTGGTGCAGTTATACAGGGTGTACCTAGATACACACACCCAAAAACACTCAAACATACAGCATTCTATAGCTGTATTTACTAGGACTGTTGGGGCACTTTGCCTGGTTGTAAGTGCTTACACAGAGACGTCATCCACTCCACTACCTCTACTGTTGGTCACCAAATGCCATTAAGAATGAATCATTGGTTCTTGTGAGATACCTGCTTGGTACTGCATTGTTGTGTATTGTGGTTAAGATTGATTCAGCAAGGTATGTCTGTCCATTACACTCTGTATATAGCTAATATCAAAATTATACACGGTTGATTGTCAGTTAATAGTATTACAAAGAGTTGCTTTTAAAAACCAGTGAGTCTTATATACTCCAGTCATTTATTGGGACGTTTATTGTATTTATTATTTTCATTAGCAATTCATCTCTCTCTTTTTTTGATTAATCAATTCTATTACTCTGTAAAAGGTCATACAATTGTTAAAATGCCATTTTACAGTCAGAGTCAAGGTCATAGATTGTAGTCAGAAATGATTAGTCATTACAGATGGATAAGTTGATTAACAGAAAACAAATGGGTATCAGTAACTACATTCATCAGTTACAGCTTCCCAAATGTGAAGACTTGCTGCTTTTCTTTGTAATGTATTGAATATTTTTGGATTTTTGAGTTAATGAAATGTTGAATGTTGCCCGCGTGCAGTAGCTCACAATTGAGAAGCTGAAACCACAGAAAGTTATTCTTTTGCCAAGTGTCTAGTCAAATTATTGACTAGTTATTTTAGCACTAGTGTTATCTTCTGAACCATATCTATTGTAGTATGCAAAGTTGATCAGAAATATTCATATGTTTAAACATAATAATTAATATATATTCAATATTCACTAAATTCACTTGGTGGAGTGGCCATATAAGGTGTGACACTCAGCCCTCAAAATACCAACACCGGCCTGTCAACCAGCTCTGATGCAACATGCAAGCAACAGTCATATGATGTTATCTCATGTTCATATTAGTTTCCATACTGTGTAACAGTGTAACAGTGATAGGGAGGTGAGAAAAGCATTGGTAATCCTGTCCCAGATCCAAAAAGAGCATCAGCATGTCTATATTTGGGCACAAACAACGTCCTGCATTGGACTTCTTGGTTGTCATAACTAGTTGAGGTGTCCTAGTTATATCTGACACCATCTTACACTGGCCTGTCTTCCCCTGATTGATGTTTGCAGGGCAGAGATAGCATAACTTGACGAGCTCGTCATCATCATCATCATCATCGTCATCACCTTTCTTTTCTGGTTTTGATGAAAGGCCGTTCATCAAAAGAGCAGAGACAAAGTCAAAAGTTACAAGAAAAACTTTGTTATAAGGAGAGAAAGTGAGAGTACATATTGCAAAGAGATGAAATGACTGATGTTGATGAACTAACTGCATTAACTGGCCACAGCTGCAGGATATAAGGAATAGAGGTGTAATGATCCTGAAACCAAGACCGAAACACAATCTCGTATTGCAATATAGGGCGGCGGTAAACCCAACCACCAAGCTGCTGCCACCGCTGCAGGTGCTGTCTGTTGAGCTCTCACTACTTTACTAATGTAACAAAACTCATTTTTCATTTCATAATAAACACTGCAACACATGTAAATCACAAAGTTATTATTCTATTTAAATTTCAGGCAAGCTGTCTTTAAAATATTACAAATATTACACATTCTACCTATTGTATTGTCTTCCAAATGCATCATGCCTGCGGCAAAAGTTAGGCTAGTTTAATCAGCTTAAGATGGACAATAACCCTCAGATTGCAGTGGCACATTCAAGTCAGCGCTGTGGGATTGTGGGACTGTGGGACTGTGGGACTGTGGGACTGCAAAAATAACCAGAGGTATGAACCAAACTGTGGCTCCAAAATCGAGATGTGAAACGAACGATGGATTTGGAGAATGGTTGCACCCCTCATAAGGACTATAAGCACGACTACTGAAACACTGTCTCAAGCAGGCAAGGATATGGAATTATTGTATTGTCCTAAGATGCTTCCTTTGCTAGCCACGCTTCATAGAGGGCAGGTGTGTTTTTGGACTGGGGGGAGTGGGAGGCATTTAGATGTTAATTATTCATCATGGCCTTATAACTGTTTCCCGTTAGAGGAAAAGAGAGAGCGAGACAGAGAGAGGGGAGGGTGTGGTCGGTGATCAATGGACTTCTCAGAAGCTCAGCTCAAACACCTTTGTGCAAATGCGCTCTCTCTCTCTCTCTCTATCTATCTCTCTCTTCTTCTTTTTTTGCCGCCTCTCCCATCATGTTTGAGTTCAGTAAGTGAAGGATTTCTCACAGGGAAACGCATCAAAGCTTTTCGCTGTGTTGTTGAGAATAGCACGGCTTGTAGCTCTGCACATAGACAAACAGGTACACACATCTAAACACACACACATAGGCCTATGCCAGCAAAACACCAGACTGCTTTTGCCACATGCTGAGGAAGATGCTGTGACGCAAATATGGACTCCTGCAGTTGGAGAATCGGAGTGCAGGTTACTTCAATGTTGTTTTGTTTTTTTTGCCCAGGCCTATTATATCTAATTTTAGGTTTTGTCTTACTTTTATTATGTAACACCAGCTGAAACTCATCTTGTTTGGTTATAGCCCAAAGTACAACTGAAAAGTATGGCCGCTATTAAATGTGTTTACTACTCATATTTGTTTTGTTTATTCTCTGAATAATTCCTAACTCTCTCTCAGTGTTACGTATGTCTGTCCGACTAATTGTCTGCCCGGATATTTCTCTCTCTTTCTCTGTGAGTCTGATGGCATCACTCAGCATTCCTGGTATGACTGTGGGCTGCAGCGAATTTTTAGGTCACACGCTTCATTATTCATCATACATTCGACTCGGAGGTTAAATCAGTTTCTGCCTCAATACCCTTTGTCATCTGACGCTGGATGACATCAGCTCTCAAAGGGAAGTACATTCTGCCAACATTTTAGCAATACTAGAACATGAACAGTGGGTCAAAGTGGCACTACAAAAATTGTGTTTGTCTATGTACTGTAACGGCACATGACAAGGAGGGATGTTGCTCTTTGGAGAATATTCAGATTGAAGATAAGTCACACACAGATGACCATTTGGACCATTTCCTTCCATGTTCACAGTATCAGATTTTTGTTTTTTTTAGTTAATTCAGTTTCGTGTCATGTCCAGACCACTGTACGGCTTAAATATTTGCCTCAGTGTTCCAGTGCATTGCAGGAATATTGACACTCCTCATTAATGGTAACATCTGCAGCGGGATTGCAGTTTCACTGGAATATGATAGTTTATTTTTCCAGCGTGCTCAGAGCCTCTCTCTAATCTCATTAACAGGAACAGCAAACTGACGTCATGTGTTCCCGGGGGGACTTGGGCAGCTCTCCAAGGCGGAAAAGAGGGAAAGCCGTAAATTAGTGTGACGGCCATTTCCAAGGTAGTGTGTATCATACCAATACTGCCGCATCACAGAAAGGCAGTGGTTATTGGTGATGGTTGGAGGCGCTGCATTTTACCCATAGCTTTTAGATAGAAACCTGCCTTCACTTACAGAGAGTGAATAATGAATTTAAGGATGTAATCAGGTTGCCTACTGGCCATCTAGATTCTTTTAGAGTGCTCTTAGTTTGCTTTGAGGAAAAAAAAAAAAAAGATGTTGAAGGCTGTGGCCTAATGTAGCCAAAAGGAAAAGCAAGCAATCAGTTAATGTGGCACTGGTGTCTGCCTGTAGGGCTATAGCTTGTCCGTTAATGGAAATCGGTGGTGTTGTTGATATGGTAGAAACACTGAACAGCAAAAGGAACAAGTCATGTTACTGGTAAATCAGCTAAGTCACAAATCAGATGTATTTATTTGTATGTTTGTTACTGTGTCGACGTGGTTCACGCTTCAGTTCTAACCAGGCGTGGTCTCCTCCACTTTCTGTCGCTCCAGTCGTCTTTCTCTTGGGGCGTATTATGTGACTGTATCAATGTGATTTGTTCCATCCACACTCCATCTATCTATTCCCTCTCTGCTCATTTCATCCCCCATCCACCCACCCACCCGTGTCTCAGTGTCTTTACTCCCTGTGTTTGGGTGTGGTCTGATCTGGATTCTTAACTGTCTGCTTTGTCTGCTTCATATTAAATTTGACTCTGTGATTTGGTTTTGTGAAAAACAGACAGAGAGAGTGAGAGAGAGAGAGAGCATGTGTGGTGTGGACTTTATGGGTCTGACCTTTCTTAAGCAGTAAAAGAGGCTGCATAGTGACTTGACATTTAAATCATATCAGCGAGCCAATCCATTACTGTCTCTACTCTCTTGACCATTTTGTCTCTGAGCAAGGCAGACGTAATTTATAGACTGGTAATTTATAGTTTATGCATTAACAATATTTACACTGACCTATGTACAGAATGACATGCCATCTACTTAAGTGCAACGTTGTTTTTGAAAAACAAATGGAAGCACACCTGTAGTGAAGCTTGTGAAAAACTCTTGTAATGTTACTGTTACTCACAAACCTCTTTAATTGGGAACATACCATTTGTATGACAGCTTCCGTGTTGAATCAAAAGTCAGAAACATCCTCTGAAATCAGGGAGGTAGCAAAACTGCAGTGTTGATTTTTCATGTTAGGGTCATGTGGTGCAGGGTTCAGCTGCAATTTGGAATCAATATCCTGAAGGGAAAGGATCCTGCTGTTTCTTGACTATAAATTGTACAAAAATATTCCTTCTGTTTTGTGGATGTGTTGTCTTTATTATGAAGCCATTGTCCGTATAGCAAGTGGCATGGCACAATTGACTGCGATGGGATAAAAACAAACCAAAACATAGTGTGCTTTTCCTTAAGGGAATTACACCACTCTCATGTGTGTCCATTAAGTATGGAGCTTAGTAGCTTGGCATAAAGATGGGAAACAGAGGGAAAGAATTTGTGGTTGTGTTTTATGGCCAGTGGAAACTATTCTTTTAAAAATGTACATTTCTGTAATCCAACATTTCCCAGTGCAAGAAGTTCAATTAACTAATAAGACCTGACCTTTGGAGGAAAATAGATTTCTTGTTTCAACACAGAATTTGGCATTGTTTCTTTCTCCTCTGTGCAAGAGTTTTTGTGGCCAGCAGCTAGCGGCCCTTAGAAGAACCCACTCAGTGATGCACTAGTGTTGACAGTAATGGAAAATTTATTTTTAAAGTGTGGAAAGCAGCTGCTTCTTTTTGGTTTAAGCCTTCCAGTCACCTCCTCTGTATCTGCGTCTAGTCCAGTGGTTGCTGGTGAAGTGCAAGGGAATTAGTTCTTCTGCTGTGTTACTTCTCACTTCGACTCCTCAGGTTGTTTACCACTTACCAAGTGATAGTTTGGGTTATTTGACGTGGGGTTGTGTGAGTATATATTGTATAACTACCTCACACAACCCCATGTGAAATAACCTTAACTATCCCTTTTATCATAAGCGTAATTGATCACTTAAACCAAACAGATATAAGCACCAATGAAAGCTAGCATTTCTCGATGAGCAGCAGTTGGGACGGGGTTGAAAATTGTTGTCATGAAAAATGTATGAGCTTCTGGAAGTCTAAATGAGTCATCTGAAACAGAAAGATCCTTCCTCCATTAAACCTCAGATGCATTATATGCTGCCAGACACTCATCACTGGCATAACTCCACTAGTCAGCAGTGTAGCTCCATTAGCAGGCAGACAAATCATAAACAGCAACAACAGCAACAGCCAAAACAACCACGCCAATAATGTCAAAAGCAAATAAGACATTAGCTCTCATGAACAGAGAGGTGAGTTAAAGAAACACGCCAGTGTTTTTGTATGTTTTAGCTCATCTCCTACAAGTTATGCCTACTTTATATGTTCCAAAGCATATTATAGAATCCGTTAATGCGGTTTGCTACCTGCGGGCAGCCATGGTTCATTTTAGTTCACCTCAGTATGATATGGAAATAAACCTGCAGAGACCAGTAGTTTATAGGCAATCCATCACAATGAACTTGTATTTATTTATTTATCCATTGTCATAGTTAGGGTTGTGTTGTTTGGTAATGGAGTTGAGAGCAAGCACTGTTTTAAAACTCTTCCTTGTGGGCACCTTTTAAATGCGTTTGGGAATTTTGCACTTTTGCATACTCAGCGTACGGTATGTTGGAAAATCAAACCCAATAGACAAAGAATAAACATGAACATTGTGAAACATATTTTCATATTCAAACATATAAATGTGTGTGTGAATATGAGCAAGTGACAAAACATTTGTACACACTAAACTTACATAAACATCCACTCACAATTTGAAGCAGATGAACAGGCATGTGCAGGGATATGTGTGCTGATCTCTGCCTCTCTCATATCTGTCTATCATAGAGTCCTAATGGGCCATATAAAAGCCTCTGGATCTATAAAATGGAAAGCAAACCATTAACCCCTCCCCATGTAGGAGAGCGACTAAACCAGGAGAAACAAGAGCTCACATCACCTCTCTATGGAGCCCCCCCAAAATGTAATATGACTCCCAAATGGACACACACACACACACACACACACACATACACACACACACACACACACACACGCACACGCACACACACACACACACACACACACACACACAGTTCATAATGTATTCTCCTAATTCTCATTATCTCGCATGACTGATGGAAGGGATCAATAGAGGTCATTGATCAGGTGTTGCATAGACATCAAAAAAAAAGTTCATAGTATTAATAAATACATACTGCGCGCGTGCACACACACACACACACACACACACACAAACAAACTGTAACAATATTACTGAAAGAACAGTGTTTCAGGATCAACTAACATGCTGATCAATATGCTTATAGATTTTGTCTGTTAAATATGAAACCTAAGAAGCGCAGAAGTGCAGTAGCTGCTGCTGTTAGAAGTTTAGATTTGCTTGTATTGTGCAGTATACTGTGTTATGGGGAAGGTTCTTTGTGTTTTTCAAGGTTCTATTTTAGTGATTTTCTTTTTTTTAGCACAGTCACACTTTAGCTTACATTTGAAGTGGGGTTGGAAAGTTGTTTTTATTAATAAATATATGGAACAATATTTAAACATGATAAGAGGCAAAACGCTTTTTGGATCTTGATTAAATAGTTATAATACAATATATATAATAATAATATACTACAGTTATAAACACTGATTAACGATCCTGGAAAATACATCTGAAGATTTTTTTTATTTTGTTTTGGATGTCATACTCATAATCAGAAGTAGAAAATTAATCCCCTCTGCCAGTTTTTAAAATTTTTATAGTCATCATCAATGTATCAATGTTATTTGTTCTATCCATTATGCTGAATCAAAGATCCGTAGCTTTGTGCTGAAGAGAAGAATAAGTTATTCTCTGTTTCACCAGCAGAGAGTGCTGGAAGAGCAGAGTCCACACACAGAAAGGTGTATTTCCTCCAACAGCAGGATCACCATGGAACTGAATGAAGCACTCAGGCTGAATGCACCACACTGGAACATTTTAGACAGCATTACAGTGTGGAGTGATTCGGCAGATCCGTCCCATTCATGATTAGCAGTAGAAAGAGATGTCTCTCGGTCAACAGCAACATTGTTGTCGACTGAGCCCGTGTAAACATATCAGGCAAAATGTGTGAACAGAAATAGAGGTGTGAGATCGTGTCCCTGTCCCTGGTGCTGAAATTTCAAACTCCTAGCATTTGCAGCACTGACAGAGAGAGAACCTTGACATCTGTCCGCTGGTGATGGACACGCACGCGCACGCGCACACACTCAAACACATACGCACGCATGATCTGTCAAATCATATTCCATCAGCTGCCCGTACTAGGGGTGCAGTGCGGTGGAGAGTCAGGCCAGCCCACTTTCTCCGCCTTGCAGGGGGAAGCCTGTAAGTTGCAGGTGATTAGGAGCCAGTATTCTGTGCTCACTGGTCCCCCTCTCGACCAAGTGGAGTGTCCCGTCTTCTCTGCTGTCTCACAGAGGGACAGCCTGTACCCGGTCTCACTACGCTTCTCTTCCTCCCTTCTCGTCTTCCTCTTCCTCATCATTTATTGGAATTTATTCCATAATTAACTTGCTTAAATTTGTTTGTTACCTCACCTTTATTATACCTCAGTTTCCCCACTCACTTTTATTGCTCTCTTCACCATTTATTTAAACTACTGCAGATATTTCTGCCTTTATATCCTTCTAAAACCACTATGGGTTGGATTTTTACATGATTATAGCATCTTCCAAATTATTATGATGGTATAAGGTTTTGCTTTTCTGCTACTACCACGGAGGGGGTGCCGACATTAGAAAATCCTACACAAAATAGCTTTAGTATTCACCTTATTTTCCCCTGTTTTCTGCTGCTCTCAACTTTTAATCCACCCCAGCTCCCCTCTTCACCCATTAACCTTTCCTGCTCCTCATGTGTCCTTCCCTCAGGATAGAGCACAGCAGTAGGGAGAGTAGCTGTTGCTGTAGCAGTCAGCTGGCTGTTGGCATGCAGCCTCCTTAAACCCCTTACACAATAAACACTTTCCTGTGACTGTGGCTCACATACACAACATTAACACTCGCATGCATGCACGTGCACATGCTGCACACACACAAACACGTTTTGTGGACACATCTGTTCACATGGAACAGGGTTTTGATGTACATCTGGACTGGGTCATTCCCTCTGTGTGTGTGTGTGTGTGTGTGTTTGAGTGTGTAAGTGGATAGGTTTTACTTTCGTCATTCGCCAACCTTTTTTCAGTCATCATCTCCAGCGGTCTCTCATATTTGCACACATGAATGTGAATTTCATCTTCAGCTGGTTTATATGTAGCTGTAGCTGTTTCCGGGCTTGATGTGGAGCGACCACCGTTTATTTCCAGTTGCGTTGAAGAGAGGATCCTTTCTGGAGTCAAACTACCTTTATGGGAAGTTTTTCTTTACTTTGAGATTTTTTCTTATATTCTATTTTTAGCTGGGGAGCTTGGATGATCGTTAATCTGAAGGTCATTTTCTTGTAGTCATTTGAACATAATCAGAAAATTTCCCAGAATTTTTTTTTTCTTGTGACTTAGCACAGTGTTGTTGCGGCATGAGGTTTAATTACTTTATAAAATCCATAAAATAAAACAAAATTTGTTTGGCATCTGCATAGCTAAGAGTAAAGGTACTTCATTCCTGTTAGGTTAACAAAGTGAAATTCTAGCAGCTTGTAAAACGGTTTTTCGAGACGGAGGTAGAAAAGTGAGGTCATGGCCCATGCTGCAGCCCACCTAAAGAAAGCTCGTGAGCTTGAGCAGCATCCAGAATACAGAGCTCTACAGAAAGCCAGGGAGAGGAGGAGACGGCATCGTGAAAGAGCTGAGCGAAGGCGGCAGGTAAAACTAAATCATATCCATTCATAGTTTGTGTACCGTGCTTAATACCATTTTGATTTCAACAACACATGCTCTTGTGGGCTTAAGAGTATACTGTAAGTGTATGAGAGTGTGTTTGTGGGGGGTTACACAGATGTGGATGTGGTTGACCATGCATGGTGCTGCGGCTGCTGTGCTCTAAGATGATTTATCATGTAGTGTGAGGGAGGTGGATGCTGGTGGAACAGATGACAGATGTGGACAAGGCTCAAGCTCAGAGGGGATTCACATGCTGGTGGTATGGGACCTTTTATGGAGCAAACCTCTGGTGATATTTGTAATAAAGTCCGTGGAGAATAAAAAAAGAAAGTAGAGTCCATCAGAACATAGTGCATTATCGCTCATCAATTATTTCAAGTCACTAACCTTAGATTAAGTTATCTTAACGAGAGGTTTAACAGGTGACTAAATTATTTGTTTTGTTGCTATGGATACACCTGCTAACAAATCAGAAATTGGTCTCACTGTCTGATAAGGTACCGTCAATAAAGGCTTTATAAGCTGTAATTAATGGCTTTATTAATGGTTAATAAATGGTGTAGCCCTTAATAAATAACTTTTTGGTTGCCAGGTTGGCTGAACATCCTCCTCCAGCACGACACTTTGCTAGCACTTCAATTCATGGAGGACACCCTTCCAAGCCATGAAGTCTGTAGTTATAAATGTTATTTTGTATGCAGTTACAGATGTTAGTTTGACATTAATAAAGGGTAATGGGTTTCTCAATTTGCAACTAGTCATCAGTAAACTCACAAAAGTAATTATTTAGTCAGTAAACTATGAATTGTAATAAATTGTTAATAAAGGATTTGACAGTAATCCATCAAGTCTGCAGCTGTGAGTGTTAATAAGCTTTTATAAATGGATATTGGTCCAGATGTGCGGCAGCTCTGAGTGGTGGAACAGTCCACTGGAGAGGACTCATTAATGAATTCAATATCTGCCTAAAAAGACAAGTGTCATGCTGGAGGAAGAATTTTTTTTTATGAATGGTGCCTTATCAGAAAGTGACACCGAGATATTTTTATGTTCTCGTATGTAAACAGCTACAACTCATTACGAAATGAATGATCTCAAAATGTTTGTCAGTGAAATAGATAGTCTTAGAAACGAAATGATCTATAAATACTTCAAGTGGCCTAATTTGCAATAAAAGATACTGCCACACACGCTGCTCACTCTATTTAAATCAAACCTGTGTGGGACTGCTCTCATCATACTGACAGTGTGTAAGTATATTTGGTCTTGTAATACAGACCATGATAGTGGCTAAAAAAATACAGTGGTCTTTTGCACTCATAAATGTACCTGCTGATGGGATGCCTATGATACTAAAGAGAATATTGATTTTCCTCCAGTGTAAGCAGAGACATGGACACAGTACAGTGTATAATCCAGTATCCATCATTGCATGACCGTCTGCAGGTCAATCTACACAAATCCTGTACAGAAACACAGATTACAGCTGGTTTTCAATCATTCCAATCTCTGTTGCTGCAGTGTGCTTGGCAAAGAGATGAATGAGACAGAGAAAACAGAAGTAACTAAAAACCACACTGCAACATAAACACAAACACAAAGCCACATAATGCAAACATCCAAGAAAACATGATGCAAGCACATGTAAAATCAGTGCCTGTCTTGCAGACAGATTGGTCAAATAACTGTGGAGCACAGAGTTGTGTTTGGATATTTGTTTTAACAGTCAGTCGGTTTGCAATTCTGTTTGGATGCACATTTGTGATTACAATCTGAAGAAGCACATGCTATCAAGAGTTTGAACCAGTATCTAGAATACTCTGCAGAGAAAACCCTATGCACGCAGGTAAAAATGTTACCTGTTTTCCAAACCATGTTTACATGCCACAACATTCTGTTCCTCCAGTGGTGAACAACAGATTCTGCGTAAGGTTTTAAGTCAGTGAAATTTGATCTAAGTATTGTGTTTAGGCTCATCTTGAACCTTGGCGTTCCTGGAGAGCACCGCAGGCCACACGGTCTCCGGCGCGACTCAAACCCAGCTGTCATGCACCCCACCCTGGACATACTCAGCAAGGGGTTGGGGACTTGGTAGGATAGCGGGATCTGGGAAGGTTAAAAATAGCCAAGGCGGGGAGATAGTAAGGGTTAAATGTTTATGGCTGCAGTTGTTATCCTACTGAGAGAGGGGAGAAGTAGAGGAAGAGTAGGCAAGACATGGGCCTCAGCTAGACTCGGTTCACATACTAAGACAGATCCAGAGGTACGGGAAGCTGAGGGGTTTTTTGGCTGGGCAAGGGATAAAAGGGCACAGAGAAGGGATAGAGTGATGGTAATAGTGAAGTAAGTGAAATTTGGCGTGGCGTTAATTATGTTTGGACAGAAGACATGAAGAGATTTAATGGATTGTAAGATTGATTGATGCAGCCAGGAAGTGAGCTGGAGAGGCTTTTATCGAAGGATGCGAAGTGAGAAACTACAAGCAGTGGATTTCGGTGGACCATACAATATCATACAGTCATAAAGTGAGAAAGGTTTTAAGATATAGCTGGGAAATTGTCAACAGATTAGGGTGGTAGCAATGGGCAATGCAGCAGCATGTCAGGCCTGTGGATCAGATAAAGCTTTGAATACCACTGGGAGTGACAGCGATTTAAACCAACAAACTGACTTCTATGGAGCTACTGACCCTGGATCTGAAGTTGATGATTCTCTGGTAAGAGGTGGAGAGACATGATTCTACTGTTATAAGGACTTTTGTAGTTTGTTACCTGTGCTGCATTAGGTGTCCTCTTCAAGAAAACGTGTTAATCTCTTTGCTGCTGGCATGTGTGTGTGTGTGTGTGTGTGTGGTGTGTGTGTGTGTGTGTGTGTGTGTGTGTGTGTGTGTGTGTGTGTGTGTGTGTGTGTGTGTGTGTGTGTGTGGTGACATCTCATGTGAGGGGATTGACCCTTGATCCTGCACGGGGGTGTGGCCTCGACCCAGACATGCAGTAGGGAGTTTGTTTGATTTTGCTGACCCTACAGGTTAACACCCAGTGGTGACCGGCTGACATGTTCCTGTCTTGACCCCACTAAAAAGAAGTTAAAATCTTGTCAACACTCTCAGATCAATTCACCCAGTGGCACTCTGCAAAAGGAGTGTGACATTCACATACTGTAGCACAATGGAGTAATGTTTTCATATAATATTTTCAATATTACTAAACCCCTATGCAAATATCAGATGTGTGTATGGAAACATCACATTTGGCACAAAGTTGATCTCTGATCATCGATCATCAAAAAAATGCACCAACAAAGGTTTTTTGGAATGATGTAATTTTCATTGAAGTTTAAAATTTGCTTTGATCATACTGTTACCATCAGCTTTGATAATATTTTTATTTTATTTCGAACACTCATGCATTTCACTATTGGCCTCAATAATCCCAGAGCAGTTGGGCTCTTAATTCTCATTCTTGCCGGGGAGATATTTCTGCTGGTCGTTGTGAGTAAAATTTTGAGGAGGGCTCAGGTTGTCTTGAGGAGTAATCATAGCTGATATTGAATCCAGGTCAGGAGGAAGAGGCCCCGTGGATCATGTGTTACATCCTTTTTACATCCTTTAAAGGGAACTAGGTCAACAATTTGAAGAGTTCAGTGTGAAACTTTAAATTCAGTAGGTACATACACATAAATGCAGTAAAACATACAGAGCTACTGAACATGTAATTGCTTTGTGTGTGTGTGTGTGTGTGTGTGTGTGTGTGTGTGTGTGTGTCTGTGTGTCTGTGTGTCTGTGTGTCTGTGTGTGTCCGTATGTGTGTGTTGCAGCTGCTTAGGCAGCCTTGATGTCTGTTGGTTAAATTTAGAATAGCCTACTCAGACGAATTATTGATACAAGGAGGTCTGACTTCCATAAAACCATAAAACACTTTCTGAAGCCTCATGTCAAATACACTCCCACTATGCACAACAGTAACAGACTACATCCATCTTTCTGAAATGACTGGAATTTTTTTATGAATGATATGTATGTAAATATAACTATGACAAACCGGGGGAAAAAATCACTTTTAAATAATCATATTAAAGACTTGTCTGTAAAAACTGGAAAAAACTTTTTTCTAGAAAAAAAAAAAAAAAGATTGGTAAAAAGTTTTTTACATATAATACTTTTTGTGTAATAAATACAGTTTGACCTATATATGTTCTTAACTAACCCTTACTGTTATCTTTATACTGTACATCTACCACATCTACCAGAAATACCAAAAGTTGACCTGCAACCTAATGAAACTGAAAATTAAAAACTAAATATGTGTTTGTATTCCTGTTTCTAATATTTGTCTTCATTCTGTCTCCATCCCTCCAGTCTGACAGTAACACCAGTTTCCTTCGAGCTGCACGGGCGGGAAACATTGACAAAGTCCTTGAATTCCTGAAAAATGGAGTAGACATTAGCACCTGTAACCAGGTAAGGAAACTTCTCACCAGCCACAGCAGAAGCTACATCTAGCATCTGGTGCTTAATGACATTTCCATTTCTGCTGTTGTGTATGATGTGTATTGCTTTTTCCTTTTTTTTTTTGTTGTTGTTTTTGTTAATTTTGGTTTTTTTTATTTACTGTTCAGCTATTTTACCTTTTTCTTCATTCATACAACCTACACTACCGTAGCTACCTCTAGACATCATAGAGCACTTTGCCTTCATTATTAGACAGTGATTATTTAGTTAATGAGATTATTTGTTTGGTCAAAGTTATTTGCAAGATTTAGTGTGTTAAAATGGGTGGAGCATGTCAACAGATTAAAAAGTGACACGTTACTTCTGAAGCATCAGTAATGTGTCACTGTTTGAGAGAGGCAAGCATGTGCTAATGTGTTGTTGTTGTGCAGATGACAATCAGGTTGTGTTACTGTGCAGCTCAGTTGAAGAAAACATTTATGAAACAGCTGTCGCTTTCTGTGCAGTTTTGTGGGAGTATGCTGTGAGAAGTATTAAAGCAGACGAATGTAAAGTAGAAATGTTGACTCATTTTGACTAACGTGAACTTATTTGTAGTCAATCGTCAGTTACTTGCAACATGCAAATACCTACTGGCTCAGCGATAAAATGCCTTAGAGGACAACGTAGGGTCACAAAGTCATGGAGGGATTTAGGCTTAAGTCTTAAGTCTATGACTTAAGGACACACAGTATTAGTTTTACTAATTGTGTTGTCATCAGTTGAAGTCTAGGTCTTGTCCTCAAGATGATGGTGTTTTTAGTCAAAGAAAAACAGTTTGCAAACAAACTATCTAATTTTAGTCTTATTTGACGTAAGCTTGTTTTTAAGCTAACAGTTTTGACTTTCTTTTGAATATTAAAACCTCTGTTTTCCTTTTATTAAATTTACTAATAAATGATGCTTTTAGGCACATAGAAGCAAAATACAAAACATGCTACTGTCACTAGCAGCACAGTGGTTCAAAGCTGTAAACTGGTCTGTCTGTCTTACCTGCTGAAGCTAACCTTCACGCTGCTGTGTCATGGTAGCGTCACACAACTGAGCTTGGTCAGCACATACCTTAACCTGCCACCTCCCCCTCACAACATCATAACCCCTCCTCTCCCTCTCCTCCAACACCCATTCTGCCATCCAATCTCAGCTGCACTTGAAGGGTCTCTCTAACAGCTGTTCCCACCCCCCATCCCCCCTCACTCAGATTCCACTGAGGAGGAGGAGGGAATTGGGAGTGTGCCAAAAATTTCCCCTCCAGCTCTGCTCACACCCCCTTGGCCCATCTATGTCAATGTGATTTACAGCAGTCACAAGGTAGCTTAAAGGAAGATGGGGAGCTTGGCTACATGAGTCTGTGTGTGTGTGCGGGTGTGTGTATGTTGTGTGCGGGCGTGCTTATCGTCAGCTCCTCATATTTGCCACTGTGTCATTGCTATTGGCCTTTTGTGAGTCTCCAGCAGTTTAATAGTGACTGTTTATACACTTGGCTATAATTGGCTGGCAGACAGGAATTGGCAACTGCTCGCCCACAGCTCTACTAGCTGTACTTTGTTGTCATGGAGACCTTGGGTTTTGTTTTGTGCACCAAGAAGGAGGCCTGACTGTCCATTGCTGTGATTTTGCACACACACAAACATACACACACACACACACACACACACGCACACACACACACACACACACACACACACACACACACACAGCAGCCACCCCACACCCCCCCCACCCCCGCCCCCTGCCCCCCCTGCAACAGGAGAGCCCTGGCCTTCATAGTATCTGTGAGGGGTCAGATGATCGCATTTGAGCCCTTGTCAGGTGACCAAAAATGTGACATTTTCATATATATCCCAGTGATGCCCTCACTGTGTGTGTGTGTGTGTGTGTGTGTGTGTGTGTGTGTGTGTGTGTGTGTGTGTGTGTTTGTGTGTGTGTTTCTTTCTAAGAGAGCGATGCCAATATAGTGTAATACAGTAAATTTAATCTTGTAAGGAATCTGTTCATATGACTTTAATCTTAAGCTGTTAACTGTAGCTCATTTTACTTTGTATTAGACAACTGACTTGCTTGGATCACATGCACACACACACACACACACACACACACACACACACACACACACACACACACACACACAAAAACACTGCTGACCCTTTAACTAAGTTAATTGAAGTAAATGTCCTAATTTGTAGAGACACATATTGCTAAACTTGTTTTCTTGTTAGTGTTAATTGTTCCCATGTGTGAGTTTGTGTGAACAAGCTCACACACAAACATACACACATTTTTCACAAGTCCAGTATTTTATTCCTCCTCCAGGCATGTGCTGGAGTTTGATAGGTGGTTTGGCTGACTGACAGACAGTCATACTGTGTGCCACCACCATTCATCACCAGCTGTTTAGACTTCTGTGTTTTCATGGTCATAGGTTTGGGACTCCATTGTCATAAGCTGTTTAAAGCTAGAGCTAATGTGCCTCTTCCAGAGGACGGACGTTTAGCGTGTAGACAAATTAAAACAAGCATCACCAATGTAACTCTCTGGTGAATGTGCGTTATTGCATTTACTAGCATGGAATTAATGTACTTTTACCAGTGATGCTGCCAGTCAGTTGCAAACACGCCACACAGTGATACAGTATAGCCATCCAAACAGTGGTAATTGAAATGTATCCAGATATGATGCCTTAATGATATTTCAAGGAGGTACCAGTTTACACAAACACCACAATTAGAGAAGGCCCAGATGATCATTCAAAAGTATCATGTTGCTCATGATTAGCAGCAAAATTGCTCTCAAGGAAATGAGTGCATGAGAATCACGTCAGTGGAAAAGCACTCCACACAAATTACAGAGCCATTATCTGTAACAGTGCTGTCAGTATTGCAGTCAGTAGAGTCATCGCTCTAATGATAAGAGCATCAACAGACATGAAATAATATTAATCTAAAATCTGGGGTCTGACTAATTGAAAGTAACAACTCAGTAATTTGTAGTGACTTTAAAAATAAGGAAGCTATATGTTTGTATTTGAGCACAAATTGTATTTGTGTAAGTTAGTCAGCTATGTCAGCACATAGTTATCACTTGGATAAAATTAACACTGTTGGTAATAACACAAATCATGTGAGAATAACATCCTATTTTCACAATTGTAAGAGCGCTTTGCAGTATGTCAGCAATATAAATGATGATGTTATTAGACATGATCCATGAAATGCATCTTAAAATGAATGACTTACATCATCAGTGGCTTCTTAATTTTACTCAGTCGGTACATCTGCAAGGGAGACGCTGGAACGTCACGCAGCAATTTTGAGTGCTGCCCTGGGGTGTGTGTTCATTAATAACTGAAGAGTCAGATCCTAGAAAGCAGCAACAGTGTGGCGAGGGCCAGAGTCTGGCGCCAAGGGCAGAAGGCTGTCCAAGTCAGTTAAAGAGAGGGAGAGAGAGATATATACTCCCTGTCTTCCAAGTCCACAGTCAAACTGTCCTTCTCTATTTCACTGATTTTGTGAATGAGACAGACAGCTTTATCCCCCAGTTCTCACAGTGTGACTTTTTGAACACACAAGCATCTTTTTGTCTGTGTATATAATATAAGATCTGTTTACTTTAGAATTGCAGAGGGAAGACAGTAGACTGATCTGTGTGTGAGGAAGAAAAAATGTTGTGTGTGTGTGTCGCCAGTGTGTGCTTTTGTATGTGAGCTTTTTTGTTTCCATGTCCTCAAAATTAAAGGACTTCCCCTCTAATCTACTCAAATGTTAATCCTTGGTGAGTGATATTGCTTTTTAATCTGCATTTACATTATTTCCTTTTTTTCTCCCTCCGCCATTTATCCTCTTTGACACTTTTCTGACATTTTTATTACCATCTGTGATTATAACAAAGGTCAGCGGTCATAGAGGCATGACTATTTATCTGCACTGGACAGAGCTCAACAGTCTCCCTCCTGCCAGGGGGAGCTACAAACTGCCTGTAGGGCTGAACGTCCATTAGCTAAATGAAGCTTTCACTTACAGCTCAGAGGAAAAGGAGATTTAGATCAGTTTGCATGACACTGTGTGTATATGTGTGTGTTTGTTGTGGGCTTTACTTGTGTCTTTTGGAGTACATAATAGTTTAAATGTGATTGAAACACTCTAATAAGATTGCGTAATTGTTGCTGTGTCAGTTGAGTTCACCATTTCAGAAGTGACGTGTAAAGGTGAAACTCAACTTTCCGCGTGTTCAGACTGCAGCAAAGAGCATCTAGTAGCACATTTGGAAGTGGTTTCATCTTGTGTTTTGGCACTGCAGCGGAAATGTCACTGACTGACTGAGTGATTTACTGACGTGATGACTTCAGAAGCATCGACGGTGCAACCTGACAAACATGATAAACATTTGTCCGTAGCAAAGTATGGCGAGCATTTCCAGCTCAGTGTGACCACACCCATCACCCAATGACTGTGGTGATGATGATGATAATGATGTTCATGATAGTGCTTAAACTATTAACCGATTAACAACCGACTCATTGTAAAAGTCAGTTATCACGAAATGATGATAGCCATTTCACCAGCCATTCACAATTCTCTGACAATTAATATACTAAATGATCAATCAATCGATTAAATATGATATTTAAATGAGCGATTGATAATAAAAAGCCCTAGTCAGTGATGTAACTGCAATGCAGATGTAAGGCTGATGTGTAGAGGTATAAGAATAGATGAGTTGCAATAGTTCTTCAGATGACTTCTTGCTGACTCAGATTTGGTCAAGAACAATTTAGCATGAAATCAAAGGGCCATCAATCAATCAATAGGAGGCCAATTATGCCTTGCCAAAAAAGTTTTGCAAATTCTCCACTGAGTGCTCATTAGGAACCTTGTGCACATAAAGAAATCTATTCCTTTCTAAGCATTTTATTCTAGGACATAGACAGAAAATGATGGTGGCTCTCACTTTTACCCTTTTAAAGTCAAGTCATCTCAGACTATCTTGGACACAGTCACTCACTTGCCTGGACGCACACTTACATACTTAAGCCTCTGAGGAATGCCCTCTTTTTTTTCTTTTTGAAAGGTTGACATTTTCAGTAGCTTCTATATATGACTATCCATGTTTGTGTGTGTGTGTGTTTATGTCCCACATACCCTCTATGACTGTGCAGAAACATGATACCCCTTTGACTGTTTGGCATTTGGCAAGTCAGAGAGGAAGAGAGAGTGAGAAAGAGAGAGAGAGTGAGAGTGTGTGTGTGTTGTAAGTGCACGAGGGAAAGAAAGGGGCAATGATAGAGGTGTTAGCAGTTCCTCCAAAGTCAGGATCCACAGTTCCTCTCTAACTCATCTCAGAGAGCTTGCAAGGAAGGAGAAGAAGGCAGAGACTCAGAATCTTGAGTTCCCAACCAGGGCAGTGGTGGAAGGAGGCAGAGGACCTGCGCTGATAGCTGGTGCTCCATCACTTCTATATCCAGCTTGGTCCAGCATTTAAGAAGGCAAAAGATAGAAAAGAGCAAAGACAGATTTACGAAGGAACAGAAAGCGCAGAAAGGAAAGAAGAAGGAGAGAGAGTCTAACATTTGGTTTGGAAAAAAAGGAGCAGAGAGGATAAAAACACGGTCGCGGTTTGAAACACTCTCTTAGTTTGCGGGTTTAAGAGAGACACAGCGCAGAATGGAAGAAGAGGAGGATGAGGTGAATCATTCTTCTTTATGTTTATATATGTCTGTCTCAGAGGAAACGTGTTCATGCGTGCGTTGTATAAATATATCAGTTATGTTGTAATTGCATGTCAGGGTGGAACATTTACATGCTCCTTTCCTCTTCCTGTGCTGCTGCTGCTGACCTGTAGCTCTGGTTGATGGATCAGGCTGTTGCTGTAATGCTCACATCCAACCCGTGTGAGGAGAAAATCAGCCATGTTTTCTTAGACAGATATCGCACTTCTTCTTTTTTTAATTGATATTTTTTTAAACTGTAAATTGCCCCACTGTTAGAATTCCTTTTATCATCATGTGATGTTCATTTTCACATTTTACTTTTTTTTTTTTCCTGATTTTAATATTGTTTGAGCGAATATTTCCACTACATGAAAGATTGTGTTTATGTTCAGAGAGTGGACGCAATAATACAAATACATGTACAATATAATGCAATAACAACAGCTTGGAATATTGCCTCATAATTCACTATGAACTTTAATCAAGACATATAGTCTAAGTGTGCATTTAGCGCAGGAATATTGTATTTTCAATTTAACAGATTCAATGGATTGTGCAGTTGTCTGTATACTCTGCCTCCTATAATGTGTAATGCAGCTATTGCCCAAACTGTGTGGTCTGGGGATCAATGTATGTCATATCAGTTATGTAATAATCACTTTACCATATTTGTTTTCTTGAAGTCTTATGTCTATGTTTTCTGTTTGTTTTCTTTCCAGAATGGGTTGAATGCATTACATCTGGCAGCTAAGGAGGGACACAAAGATTTAGTGGAGGAACTGTTGGAGAGAGGGGCACCTGTTGACTCCTCCACAAAGGTGCGCACACGTATTCGTGTTTCTGTTATGCTGTATCAACCTTCCAGATATGAGCACGGCACAGTTTTATCTTTAGCCCCACTAGGGAAGATATTCGGGGAAAAAAGAGAGGAGGGAGGGGAAGAGTTATAGCTGGGTAACAGATAGACAAAAAGAGAAACGTAATATATAGTGGTATCAGTTGTGAAGTACTGGGTAAATCAGTGCGTCTGTCTTCAGCTTTGAAACCTGATACACGAGGGTGGTGGTGGATATGAGGGTGGTTTCAGAGGGAGGGAGTCATGTGAGAAGATTCTTCTAGATGGATTACTTTTTACATTTACAGTGAGATTATGGGAAATTTGTCTCTTTAACTTTGAAAGAGTTGGATTCATGATTATGTCATAAATAGGTAATTTATTTTCAGTGGAAAGGGGGGGTAAGCTGTCTGGCTGTCCAGTGCATCAGGTTTACCAGCTAGCAACAGTAAACAGCTGGCAAGGAATCTTTCGCCCTTCCTGCCCATGTCCTTGGATTGACATTAATATGATCCTTAGTATTATTCAGTCAACAGCCTCCACATCATTAAAATAAAAAACAGAAGCAAGAGCAAAACATTTGTGTGTTATCAGGCAGTGTTCACATCAAAGTTTTCTGTATCTGTCGCATCTTTTTATACTCTATCTTTTTCAGCCAGGTCAGAATTTTTAAGGTATCTGTAACCACACAGGATAGGCACAAAGACACATAACATACTTGAATAGTGGCCTTAACCCCAGTTTTCTGTGCAGAAAGGAAACACTGCCCTCCACATTGCCTCATTGGCGGGACAAAGAGAAGTAGTTCGACTACTGGTGAAGAGAGGAGCAGATGTCAATTCTCAGTCACAGGTGAGAAGCTTTTTCAGTAAAAATAGGCAATGTTAAACAATATGAAAGTGTATAACACCATGATTCTGATTTTCACTTAAATTGTTTGTGTATATATTAATTGTCCCTACAGAATGGCTTCACTCCGCTCTACATGGCAGCCCAGGAGAGTCACTTGGAGGTGGTGAGATACCTTCTGGAAAATGAAGGGAACCAAAGCATTGCAACAGAGGTTGGTTTGTATGGAATGAATACACTTATAAACATTTTCCTTTCATTTTCTCTAAATTAATCGGAGTCTTCTTCTTGTCTTCCTCGTCTCCGCTCATCCAGGATGGCTTCACTCCGCTGGCCATCGCTCTCCAGCAGGGTCACAACTCAGTGGTCTCCCTGCTGTTGGAGCACGACACCAAGGGTAAGGTTCGACTACCGGCCCTGCACATCGCAGCCCGCAAAGACGACACAAAGTCTGCCGCACTGCTGCTCCAGAACGACCACAACGCTGACGTCCAGTCTAAGGTGAGGGAGTATAATTGCAAAATGGGAGAGGGAAGGAGAACTGGAGGGAAGCATGTAGGGAGGTGCCAGACAGTATGAGATAATTCAACTGACTGAATAGATAAATTTTCATGTTGACAGGTTTATTCATTTTATCGATTGTGTGTGTGTCCATTTAGAAATATGATCATTTTCATTGAAAGAGGCTTTCTTTTTTGTTCACTTCCTTGTCATTGCATTTTATTTTCTATTTGTGTGACCTTGTAAACTTACCCTGTGTTTTATATGAATGTTGTGATAAGCCCTTTCCCTAACAACCCAACTCCCTATTTCCCCTTTCTCTCCCTATGCGTTCTAACCAGATGATGGTCAATAGAACCACAGAGGTATACAGACTCATCACCTATCAATTGTTTCCTACTTCTCACATCTGACCATCTCTTTCAGCTCTTTTGTCCTGATCTTTCCCTAATTTAATTGAGAGTTTTAAAATCCTGCATGTCAGAATTATGTGTTATTAAAATGAATGCATGCAGCTAACTACGCTGTAATACACACTCCCGCATGGCTGACAGTAAAACACTGCGTTGTATTAATAGATCCCAGAGTATGTTAGATTATTGCATTTAAGTGCAGATTATTTGTTTTACTTTACTTTCTTTCTCTTTTTTATTTTTAAAGTTATAAAATGATTCTTTAAAATGTATTAGCATTACATATTTCTATACGTACTTACTTTCTGACAGTTTCACATCCTCATTTATTGCTCTTTTTCTAAGCTTAACCTACAGCATGTGTACTTCTGAGCATGTTAATGTCATTGTTTTTCCTCTCTGAAACACCTCGATCTTTAAGTTAACTCTGTTTTTTAATTAAATTGCACCATGTCTATCAGAATGGGAAGGTAAGGATTGAACCCACCTAAAACTGTGTACTGTAGATATTTATATATACTGCTTATATATAAATATCCATTTGTCTGTCCAAGCAGATACACATAGTTGCTTTGTGTATTTGAGTTTTGGGTTTTAATGTCTTATTTTGACCTTTGACCTTTGTGCTTCAATTTTTTTTCGCCATTTGTTGTGGGTTTTTCCTAGCGAGCATGGCAGAATTACAGGGTTGCATGCATTATGTATGGCATGTGCTATTTTCGGGTATGCTAATTTTTATGCTTCTTACAGTATCTGGTGTCTTTTTTCAGCATGCAGCCTCATCATAATACTGCTTCAGCAGTCAGGTTTCTTTTCTGCAGAAAAATCTGGTCTGTCTTTCTTTCTTACTGTCTTTCTTTCTTTCATTCTTTCTTTCTTTCTTTCTTTCTTTCTTTCTTTCTTTCTTTCTTTCTTTCTTTCTGTTTTTCTTTCTTTCTTTCTTTATTCTTACTTTTTTACTTTCTTTCTTTCTTTCTTTCTTTCTTTCTTTCTTTCTTCTCATTTCATCTTATGTTGCTCTTCTTTTGCAAGTGTCCTCCTTTTTCCTCACCTGCTGTTCCAATCGATCTTGCGTTTATTCCTTTTTTGTGTCCTTCAACCTCTGCTTCTTTCCTTCTCACCCTCTTCCTCCAACCTCTCTCCTTGTCTGTCTCAAACAGAGTGGGTTCACCCCTCTGCACATCGCGGCTCACTATGGTAACGTGAATGTCTCCACCCTGTTGCTGAACAGAGGAGCAGCTGTGGACTTCACAGCCAGGGTAGCGCCCTATCTCCACTTCTTAGCAAATCAAGACACTTTCTCAACCGCTGTCTATTAAAACCTGACGTGTGTTTGCTGAACAGTGTGTTTGCTATTGTCCATCATAACTTTCCTCATAATTTCCTAATCTAAGCCTTTACTAACTGCATTTCTCTGCAGCCTTTGAAACGTTGCACTTCCTCCTGCATGTTTTCAGATAAATAGCCTTTCCGAGTCTGGTGCACAAAATTAGTTTCTTTAAATGCAGTTGGGTAGTTAGTGATCTAACTTTCTATTATTGCATTTAATTCAACAGAAACGATGAAAAAAAAATGATGTAATGTGAATTAGAATGAGATTTGCAGTTTGTCACAACCATGAAATATATTTTTGTGAATGTGAATATGTACATTGTAGTAAACCTTCCTTTCTTTTCTTTGACTGCTTTGTCAGAATGGGATAACTCCTCTCCATGTGGCCTCCAAGAGAGGCAACACAAACATGGTGGCCCTACTGTTGGACCGAGGGGGCCAAATAGATGCTAAAACAAGGGTGAGACTCTTATTCAAAGTCTGGACATGAGATTTCATTAAACTGTGATCATTTCTGTAACTATGAACTACCCTGTAGAGACTGCTTAATAGAGTATACTCACTGCTTGTCAATGACCTCTTTTGTCAAAACAGACAAAGTGGATTCATATCTATAGTTTGTGTATATTTATGTATTTGTGTGGTTCTGTGTGATCGTCTCTCAGGATGGGTTGACCCCCCTGCACTGTGCAGCCAGGAGTGGACATGATCCTGCAGTGGAGCTGCTGCTGGAGAGAGGAGCCCCCATCTTAGCCAGAACCAAGGTATTGTACGGCTGTGCCACTTTCCTACAATTAAATTTTCAATGTGTTATTAGTTTTCAGTTTTCCTCCTTATTGGTTCTCTTCTCTCCCACCTCTTTCTTCCTTGTATTATTTTTCTGACCTTTGGCATCTGTCCATGTATCCAAACAGAACGGACTGTCCCCACTGCACATGTCGGCCCAGGGAGACCACATCGAGTGTGTTAAATTCCTGCTGCAGCACAAGGCGCCTGTTGATGATGTCACACTGGACTACCTCACAGCGCTGCATGTCGCAGCACACTGTGGCCACTACAGAGTCACCAAGCTGCTGCTAGACAAGAAGGCCAATCCCAATGCCAGAGCACTGGTAGGCATTCAGAGGAAGTAACAACTGTACAAGCACAAAAAAAGGCATCACACAGACTCATAAACATACACACACGCAGGTATACACCAGCATATAAACATTTGCAGACAAGAGTGACAAACAGTACTGTCCATAGAGAGACTTAACATAGAAAGAAACTCTGATAGTTAGGAAAAAGACAAACAAGTATAAGAGTATAAGAGATGAACTGCTTGAAAACATACAGAAGGAAAACAGCACCATTTTCTTCTGGAAAACTGGCGGCAATTTGTCACCAGTGGAAAAAAGTCACATAAATTAATTTATTACTCACCAGAATGTCAGTAGTACATAGTCCATAAACATGCTCCTGAAAAGTTTGAAAAATAAATAGTACTCCCATTGCTGTAGATCATACAGACATTTAGTATATACCTATTTATTTTTCACCCACTCTCTTTACCAGAATGGCTTCACGCCCCTCCACATCGCTTGTAAGAAGAACAGAGTGAAGGTGATGGAACTGTTGGTCAAATATGGCGCCTCCATCCAGGCCATTACTGAGGTGAGATTATTTTTTTGTGGGAATGTCTCAGAATAGCATCTTTCAATACACATACAATACATGCTTCTGTTTCCCTTTGCATTTAATGCTCATCCTCTCTGTTCTGTTTCTTCTTTCTTATTCTAGTCTGGCCTGACTCCCATCCATGTATCTGCCTTCATGGGTCACCTCAGCATCGTTCTCCTTCTGCTGCAGAATGGAGCCTCTCCTGATGTCCGTAACATTGTGAGTAGGGATTTGAAAGTTTATTTGTATTTGCTCAACAGTCAGTGGTCAGAAATACATATGTCACATAAGTGTTTTCATAGTGCGGCCACCTGGCAGCTGCTTCTCATAAATGTTCCGTCTTTGCTTACCAGCGCGGCGAGACAGCTCTCCACATGGCGGCACGAGCAGGTCAGATGGAAGTGGTTCGCTGTTTGCTGAGAAATGGAGCGTTGGTGGATGCCATGGCCAGGGTGAGTTAGCAAACGCATCACACGAGTTTCCTCCTGTTAATAATAAATGAACATATTTCATCCACTGGATAGTAGCTACTACATGTCAGCTTTTTACTAAATCCACAACATCTGCCTCCTTTTGCGCTTTTTGTTTCTCTCCTGTTTTCCCTCGTAACTCAAACGTGTACAATTGTTTCATCCTTCATTCACAGGAGGATCAGACTCCCCTCCACATTGCATCCCGATTGGGGAAAACAGATATAGTCCAGTTGCTCCTACAGCACATGGCCTACCCGGATGCTGCCACCACCAACGGGTACACTCCCCTCCACATTTCAGCCAGGGAGGGCCAGGTAGAGACTGCTGCTGTGCTGCTGGAGGCCGGAGCGTCGCACTCAATGGCCACCAAGGTGAGCAGAGGATAAGATGTGATGCATATAGAGACAGAGAGAAGCAGAAAACAGTCCAAAACAGTTTGAACATGTAGGTTTGAAATAACCTTTGTCTCCCTTTTTCCCCCTACAGAAAGGATTCACTCCATTACATGTAGCAGCAAAGTATGGAAGCCTCGACGTAGCAAAACTTCTCCTTCAACGCAAAGCTCTACCCGATGATGCTGGAAAGGTGAGCTGAAGATACTGCACATACTGTATATTATTTCAGGGTAATGCTATTCATTTCAGTGAGACACACCATGCACTCTCAAACAGATGAATACAGGGAAGAACAGAACAGTTTGGAAGCAGGAAGATGAATGATGAATGCACACTGTACACACCTGTAATCATGTGCTTCCTCTTACAGAATGGCCTAACTCCTCTACATGTGGCAGCTCATTATGACAACCAAGAAGTAGCTTTGCTACTGCTGGATAAAGGGGCATCACCTCATGCTACTGCAAAGGTTCGACCAAGCATGAGAAGTACTTCATACACTCTCACACTGTTGTTTATATGTGACGCATTCTGCTACAGCAGTTATTCTGTGATCAAGCACTGCTGTTTACTTCCTGATAACCAGTTTCCTTCAACCTACTTCAACTTATTCAACCCTGGGAAAATAATATTTTCTTGTTGAGAGTGTTACATTAAAGTAGTGGTGACATAATGTGAGAGTGATGCTGAGAAGCCCTTGTTTTTTTGTTTTTTTTTGGATAGGTGTTATCACAGTATTTAACTGCTAACCTTCCTCCCTGTGCAGAACGGCTACACTCCTCTCCACATTGCAGCCAAAAAGAATCAGACCAGCATTGCAGCAGCTCTGCTGCAGTACGGAGCAGAGACCAACGTTCTAACCAAGCAGGGAGTTAGCCCTTTACACCTGGCAGCCCAGGAAGGACATGCTGAGATGGCCAGCCTGCTGCTGGGCAAAGGAGCTCACGTCAACACAGCCACCAAGGTCATACATGAACACAGACACAATTTAATACTGTCAGACACTTGTTTTGATGTAGTTCAGATGCTGCATCTATTACTAACGGTGCAAGGAGCACCGTCAGTTCTCACATTTTCACCAGGAAAGAAACATATAATATTATTGCTATAACATATCCAAATGAAGAGCAACCATTCAGAATAAGCTACAGGGATTTGGTTACAGGTTCACATGTAAAATATAAACAGGTGGACAACTGTGTGCTTTGTGTGTTACAGAGTGGATTGACTGCTCTGCATCTCACAGCCCAAGAAGACAGGGTCAATGCAGCAGAAGTCCTGGCCAAACATGACGCCAACTTGGATCAGCAAACTAAGGTACAAGCACACACATACATGCAGTACACACAAACACAATTTTAAAAAAGCATACGCAGTCAAAAACTGGAGAAGTGGAGACTCCATCGAAGATAAGGAATTTATTTAATTTTGTGGTGCATTCTTAGAAGACCGTAGTGCGCTACACAAATTATTCAGCAAGAATTTCCTCAGGCGAATGATGAATCTTATTCTGTGTGTATTCACTGCTGTAGTCTGTGTTTGCCAGCTGCTTTTTAAATGTGACTAACACACACAAATTTAGCATACCTGCCACCTACTGGCTTTTGAGAAGCATAGCAATTTCTACATTATACGGTGACATCATTCAGCAGGTTTTGTATCTACAGTATGAAGTAAGCTTGCTTACCTTTGTTTTTTAAGATGATTTATTTTAAAGGTATACCCGCTCCTAAATTATTACAGCAAACAAGTAAAACAAATCAGACAAGTTTGGAAATAACTGTTTTGTCTCTACATCATCTTCTAATCCTCTCTACACTTCAGCTGGGATATAGCCCTCTGATCGTGGCTTGTCACTATGGAAATGCCAAGATGGTGAACTTCCTGTTGCAGCAAGGTGCTAACGTCAACGCTAAAACCAAGGTAGATTTCAAATGTCAAATCTGCTCAGTTACATCTGCAAACACAAGGACAAGACAAAATACAATACATTTTAGTTTTTGTATTGGCCACACAAAATCTTCTTTATTTTGTTCTACAGAATGGTTACACACCACTTCACCAGGCGGCACAACAAGGGAACACACACATAATCAATGTTTTGCTGCAACATGGAGCCAAGCCTAATGCTACTACAGTGGTAAGGAAGAAAAAAAAAATCCACTTTACTCTTATGAACATAAAAAGTTTTTGTGAACATGGAATCACACAAACCTTGTGCCCTTCTTTCTGTTAGAATGGAAACACTGCTCTGTCGATTGCTAAACGTCTGGGTTACATCTCCGTGGTGGACACACTGAAAGTCGTCACCGAGGAGATCGTCACTACCACAACAGTAAACTCCATATGTGATACCTTTAGGCCTGCTGATTTTGGACCACTTCGTTTTGCCTTACATTTCCCACAAAACCCAGTTAAAATGTCTCTGTTCTCTTTCTATTTTTCCATGACTTTAAATGGATGACACATCAGACGGTCACAGAGAAACACAAGCTCAACGTCCCTGAGACCATGACTGAGATCCTTGATGTTTCCGATGAAGAGGGTGAGTTACTCTGAACAGAACAAGCAAGAACCAGATCAGAAATATTTTTATTTCTCCACATCATACTCATTGTTTTACTAGCAAACAAATGTGCAAATACTTTTATGTTTGAGTCAGATACTGTAAGATATTTTGTGTAGCTGTTGATGCTAAAGTTGTGTATTTCATAGCTCTAAGGCTGGAGGATGAGCCATTATTTGAGATGTCTGTGAAGCTGGAAGGTACTGCAAAATGTCTGCCCTGCTCTGTCAGCTTGGTGTGGACCATATTTGTGTTCTTGTAATGGTGTGATTACATTGGTAGTGTTAATTACATTTTTGCTAAAACAATTAATTTTGAGAGTTTTGTTTCCAGCCTTTTACACTCAACTTTGTAAACCCCTAGGTTGTCTTCCTCTTGACAATCCATGAGTTTTGTTGTTGTTGTGCAGCGACATCTGCCTGATTTTACATAAGCAACCCCTTCTTGATCTAACACCTTTTTGTTTATAGGGTATAATCACAGCTTTGTTGATTGTGTTTTAATGCAATGATGGAAACAAACTGCATGAAGCGTATGGGGATGTGGATATGATCATGACAGTAGTGATGGTTATGGATGATTGAGGAATGCACTTGATGTAACACCATACTTACACAGGTACGGTGTTTGTTCTGATGAGTGAAACATGTCAAAATGAGCAAGGAGAAAATTTTACAAATTGCAGCTAGCATGTTGCAAAGTTGGTGACAGTCCCCAGACAGGAAATCCTCACACGGTTCATTGATCTGACATAGAAAGAAATAGCAGCAGGATTGTGGACCCATTTAAATAAATGCAGCCCTAAATTTTTTGCATACTATATCTCAAATTGCACATCTTTGTTTCCCAGGTGAGGACACTATGACAGGTGATGGTGGGGAGTATCTGAGAGCAGAGGATCTCAGAGAGCTGGGAGATGACTCTCTTCCAGGACACTACCTGGAAGGCCTCAGCTACATGACCCACAACCTGGACAGGTCACAAACATCACACACATTTACACACACTTAACAAAAAGTTTAATCATACATCTAACTTCATAAATGACAAAACATGTGTGAATTGGGTGATGACATATCACAACAGACAAATCAATAGATACATACAAGGACACTAAAAAAGAAAAATCTGCCGTGCTTTCCAACAGGCAGCAGCACACTCCCACTCACCAAAGTTTCCATCAGAGAGAAGGAGTTCTCATTGAAGACATGCTTACAAGCCACCAGGTGAGGATAAAACATATTAACGGTGCACTACTCATATTGTCTGGTTGTGATTTTGTTGAGTTAGCTAATCTCTGATAAACCTCTTTAACGTATCTTTAGTTTAGAGAATTTTTTATATATAATATATTTATTTTCTGAATGACTGTTGTTTGTTGGTTTGTAGGTGTCAGCGCTGTCTCGAGAGCACGACAAGGAATCCTTCCGTCTGAGCTGGGGTGCTGAGCACCTTGATAATGTGGTGTTGTCCACCAGTCTGCTACACTCTGGGTATAGACATTCATTTCTCTCTCACACACAAACACACACAAAATTACACACATGTTCACACTACTTCATGGAGTAAAAGTGACACGAAGGATATTAATTTATTCTTGAAACGAAGACTCCATCTTTCACATGCTATTGTTCGTTATCAGGAGTGTATGAGTCACCTGTGAATCAATTTTTTTATTTTTGGTTACACTTTATTTGGATAGTCTGCTTACAGAGAATTCACAGAGCATTTGTAACTTTTCAAAAAGTTATTAGTTGAGATTCAACAATTCATCTATTTTGCTCACCATAACCCTAACCAGTAAGTGGTTGATTGTTTGTAATTGTTTATTGAGTATTTGTATATACATTGTTGAACATTAGGGGAGCATTTGAATGTTCAACAAAGATTAGGGAAATGTTACAAATACTCTGTAAACTCTGTAGGCGGACTATCCAAATAAAGTGTTACCTTATTTTTCACTCCTTCAAGTCTGTGTTTTCTATTCTCCTTCTTTCTTTTATCTTTGCTTTTGTGTCTTTTTCTGTCTATGGTCAAGTTTTTCCTCACTTTTACTTATTCTTTATTCTGTTTTTGTTTATTCTCTTGTTGCCTTTTTGTGCACCCTCTTGTCTTGGCTGTGTTGTGATTGTCTGTGTGTGTGTGTGTGTGTGTGTGTGTGTGTTGTTGTATTTCGCTTCTAGCCGTTCCTCTCCGTGCCTAGACAATGACAACAGCAGGTGATACTCTTTATTTTGGCTACTCTCTTTGTCTTCTCTCCTCTTTGCCTTTACTTTCTTTCTCATCCACTACTAAATGGCCCATTCATTCAACATCCTATCTGTCTGCATGATTTCATAATGCATGACTTTACATTTTTCCCCGATTCAGGTTTTGTTAACTAGAGATGTTCCATCCAAGGTTTTTATCCTTGATGCAGATCTGACTCCTTAAATCTTGAGGATCTGCTGATACATAGAACTGGGATACTATTTATATTATTCTATCTAATATAACAGCATGTTGAGAATAGGTTATAGTCTTTTAACATAACACAGCCGGGCTTTTATGACAGCTGGATCCGAATTTGATGGCCCTTAAAGAATAAGGCCGGTATTCAATATTTTTCTTATTGCCAACAGATCCCATAAAAAATTCTAAATCCATAATGTGGTATTACTTCTGTAAATACTTTCCAATCTCCTCCATGCTCCAAGCCTATTTGTTCCTCATGAAGACAATAATTAAAAACTGGTATCAAATATAAAGCCCCTTTTTAAGAAAAAAAAAAAAAAAAAAGACTAGTTTCAGCAGTAGATTAAAATATGTTTTGTGCACTAGTGGATATTTACAGGGCCAGAATAGTATATGTGGGACTGACTCATAATAAACTGCAGTGCTCTTTTTCAGCATAGTGAAGTCAGATGTCGCCCAGTGCAACAGTATAGCTCATTAATTTGTTACGTGTAGGTCTACAACACAGGGCAATAAACTAATACAGGCTTTGGCTACACAGATTATGCTTGTTGGATCAATTCAGTGTAAATTCTGTTTTTTTTTTTTAAATGGGGTTTGATCACAATAAGAAGAATACAGAATATTGCCAACCTTTTCTGATAGCACTCCACTCCATGTCCTGATCAGCTCCCATACTGGGATTGCAGTTTGACTATGGACATCTTTCAGTTAACATGTGTTAACATTTCATATATAGAAAATGTAAGTATAACTTTAAGCATTTGCCTGTATGAAGACAAATAATATTTGAATCATTATTCATACTTATTTGCTCCTTGGCACATAAGATCCTCAAGAAAGAATCTTGTTCAGTGCCCTCCTCATCTGTCTTGCAAGTTAAATTTCAAGTGGAATGAATCTGCAAAGGATTGAAAACAGTGAATTACAACAGGCTGGAATGAAATATTATCTACTGAGACCCGCTTTTTGTTTTACTGACTGATTTCTTAAAAGTAGCTCCTTCTGTGATTCGGTTTGACTTCGTTTGCATGGTTCTTTAACAACCACTCTATCCATTGCTGGGCCATTTTCTGTAGCTTCCTGGTCAGCTTCATGGTAGATGCCAGGGGCGGGGCCATGCGCGGTTGCCGCCACAATGGCCTGCGAATCATTGTACCACCGAGGAAGTGTTCTGCACCTACGCGGGTGACATGCAGGCTGGTGAAGAGACACCGTCTGGCCTCTATGCCCCCTATGGTGGAGGGTGAGGGGCTGGCTGGTCGCATCATAGAAGTAGGACCCACCGGAGCACAGTTCCTGGGGTAAGTGTGTGTTTGAGTGTGTGTGTTTTTGCTTGTGTGGTTGTGTTTACACAGTTGTGTGGTGTGTTCATAATTTCTTCTTCACTCCCCCTCTGTGCTGCGTACGGATCAGTAAGCTCCACCTTCCCACAGCTCCGCCCCCTCTGAATGAGGGCGAGAGCCTGGTCAGTCGCATCCTGCAGCTGGGTCCTCCAGGAACCAAGTTCCTCGGGTAGGACCATGGGTGGGGGACGCCCTATCAATCTGGAATCCTGGTCACATGCTCCCCCATATTTTTTCCACTGCGTCTACCTAAAACTATAATTTTTTGAGTTTTCCATGATAGGCTGTTATGAGTGACTCTTTTTTGTTTTTATTTTGTCACTTCCTTTATTTCTTGGTACTTCTAAATTACAAGCTTTAGTCTGAAACCACCTTACCCTTTTCCTTATTTTTCTGAGTTATCTCCATGCTTTCCTCCAGTCTCCAGTGCCAATCCCCAGACTTGTTTCTAGTTAGATGTTGTTGCTGATGTGGAATGGAAGTTTCTCTCTATGTTTAAACATTGTTCTATTTACTTTTTCAATTAATGTTTATTTTTACCAAGCATGACATCATCCCGATCTTTCTGTTTTGTATCTTTTTTTTTTCTTCTCTTTTTTTAATAAGATCATGCAAAAATCAACCCAAACATTATATTGTCTCTGTTAAAGTCCAAGCTCTGCCAAACTGTTACCACATTCTTTTGAGTCCAATTTATGTTTGACTTTAATGTATCACTCCTTTTAGGCCTGTGATTGTGGAGATCCCCCATTTTGCAGCACTGCGGGGCACAGAGAGAGAGCTGGTGATCTTAAGGAGTGAGACAGGGGAGAGCTGGAGGGAACACCACTGTGACTTCACCGAAGAAGAACTGAACCAGATACTTAATGGCATGGATGAAAGTAAGGGATCTTAACTGGACTGTGATGCCAAACAACAATTGTTGATAGGGGGTTCAAATGTCACATCACAACATTTTTGATTCAGACAATACATGAAAACACTACAGCACAGAAACTTGAAGCCTAAATATGATCACATTAAGGCACAACACAGGCCAGAGAGAAATGAGTTAGAACAGAGTTTCCTTATAGATTAATACTGTGTTAACAATGGGAAGCACAAAAAAGTAGAGGACTGAAATATTGTTCCACTTTAAACTCTCATTCTCCACACTTCACACAATGAGCCCCTCATAGGATACTTATACTAAGTATTTCTCATCTTCACAGAACTTGATTCTCCAGAGGAGCTTGAGAAGAAAAGAATATGCCGCATCATCACCCGAGACTTCCCACAGTATTTTGCAGTGGTGTCACGGATAAAGCAAGACAGTCATTTGATTGGACCGGAGGGTGGGGTTCTTAGCAGCACCCTTGTGCCCCAGGTCCAAGCTGTTTTCCCTGAAGGAGCCCTCACCAAGAAAATCAGAGTTGGGCTACAGGTACATACAGTGCACTTTGCGGCCGGACACGTATCAGTGGAATTTTAAATGTTGAAGGAATCGATAAAGCTGTGACATTAATATGGTTTTTGTACATTGTTTTAGGCTCAGCCCATTGATTTGGATGTGGTGAGAAAGATTCTTGGTAATAAAGCCACATTCAGCCCAATTGTCACATTGGAGCCAAGAAGGAGGAAGTTCCACAAACCAATCACCATGACAATCCCTATTCCCAAGAGCTCCAACAGTGATGGGCCAAGTGCAGTATACAGTGGGGAGACCCCCACTTTGCGTTTGCTTTGCAGTATTACAGGTATTGGGAATAATTAACCATCATATAAGCAAAGAATATAAAAATAAAAGTGTCAGAGTCTAACATTTAGCTGTTTGATAACAGATAGTCAAAAAATATCCTCTGTAATCTAATGTCATATGCCTGTCGTTTTTCATTGTCCCTGGAAAGCACGGATGAATCCTAGGCTCATGTTTCTGTGTTTCAGGTGGAACCACTCCTGCCCAGTGGGAAGACATCACCGGCTCCACACCTCTCACCTTTGTTAACCAATGTGTTTCCTTCACCACAAATGTGTCAGCAAGGTAAATCCTCCCTACATTTTTAAATGTGGACTTTGCAAAATCCTTGTTTTCTTTCTTTTAGGTGATTGAACATCATATCATGACTACCTAGCATACTGTGATATAAAACTCTTACTGACTAAACGCCTTGTTCATATTCCTAGGTTCTGGCTGATAGACTGCAGACAGATCCAGGAGTCTGTTAGCTTTGGCTCTCAGCTGTACAGAGAGATCATCTGTGTTCCATACATGGCCAAGTTTGTAATTTTTGCCAAGACACTGGATCCTATTGAGGCCCGCCTCCGGTGTTTCTGCATGACAGATGATAAGATGGACAAAACCCTGGAGCAGCAGGAGAACTTCACTGAAGTTGCCCGCAGCCGGGATGTTGAGGTGCAGTGTGATGGGATGATGGTGGGGGGGATACTTGATCATATAAAAGGGGTCAGGAGAGAAGTGAGAGGAGTAATACTGAATTAGCCTGTAGCCACAGTGCAAAGATATCAAGTCAAGTCAATTTTTATTTGTATTCACAACATAAGTGATCTCAAGGCACTTTCCAAATAGAGCAGGTCTAGACCTTCTCTTTATAATATTATTTACAGAGACCCAACAATTCCTACCAAGAGCAAGCACTAGGCAACAGTGGCAAGAAAAAAACATACTCTTAAGAGGCAGAAACCTCGAGCAGAACCGGACTCAGGGTGGGCGGCCATCTGCCTCGACTGGTTGGGTTGGAGAGATGGAGAGAGAGAGAGAGAGAGAGAGAGAGTGAGATAGAGATAGAGAGCAAGAGAGGAAAAGAACAAGAATGTGCAATGATAACAATATTACTAATAGAGATAGTAGCGGCAGTAACAGCATTAGTAATGTAATGGCAACTGTAGTGCTCCTGCTGATAAAATAGTAATAATAGTATATAGTAATAATAGTAATAGTAATAATTATCATTCTTAATGATAGTAAATTTTAGCAGGTTTAGCAGCAGGTGTTAAACAGGATCATGGGGGCCATAGGTGGTTTGCAGTTGCAGATCCAGACTCTACAGCTGCAGCTCTGGCGGCGGGAGGACCTGCGGAGAGTAACGGGAAGGAGAAGGAAGAGAGGGAGGCACACAGCCTGGGCGCTCATGTGCTTGAGGGAAAAACAGTTAGAATGATGCAGTGAATTTCAGAAAGTTCACAGTGATCTCGTCGGCAGGACAACCTGGACTATACTGTACTGCGTTTATTGATTTATTGAGACTCTGCAGCCAGCAGATGTCTTTTTAAGTCAGACAGGAGCCCTAAATTCTGGGAACAGAGAGCACGAAATGGAGTATAAGGTTTAAGCAGATCAGAGAGGTATGAAGGAGCAAGTCCATTTAGAACCTTATATACCATCAAAAGCACCTTCAAGTCTGGTCTGATATGGACAGAAAGAAGGATATAAGGAGAGAGTCTGGTTGTAATTCATACAGCTCAAGTCTTTAAAAACCACAATACTCTTTTCAAATAGACATTAAAGGTTTGTTTGAATCATGAAGACAACTGTCAATCCACATGCAGGTGCTGGAGGGAAAACCTATATTTGCTGACTGCTTTGGAAACCTGGTGCCTCTTACCAAGAGTGGACAGCACCACATGTTCAGCTTCTTTGCCTTCAAAGAGAACAGACTGGCCCTCTTCATCAAAGTATGACTACCCACTGGATAAAAATGTCTCAAAATACTAAAGATTTACTCAGTGGTTCAGAAATGTAATAATGGGCTGCATTGTTGTTTCACTGATGTACAGATAAGAGACACAGCACAGGAGCCATGTGGTCGCCTGTCGTTCACAAAGGAACCACGGACATACCGTACTCTTAACCACAATGCAATCTGCAACCTTAACATCACCCTCCCAACATACTCAAAGGTTAGTTTGAAAATAATTAAGTTTGTGTATGTAACTGTAATATATTATTTCTTCCAGTAACTACAGTGTTTGCTTTCCCTCATTTGCATTCTTCTCTCTAGGAGTCTGATTCAGACCAAGATGCAGATGATGAGGTAAATAAAGTTCACTTCATACAATAGTAGAACAAAGAAACAGTAATATCATACTTAGGTTGAAGCTAACGATACCTTTGTGATCTTCTTTCTACAGAGTGAGAAGAGTGACAAGAAATGTAAGCTGAACTCTGTTGTTTGAAATAGATCAAATAATTGCATGATATAGGTCCATGCATTTCAGACATTTTACATTTCCAATGGTCAGTGTTGGTAGTGAGGGTACCAGTGTATAGTTTGTATGCAATTATATATTACTCAATAATAACAGTCTAAATTGGACATGAAACACAAAATTTACTGGTAATAAAGGTTGTAAAGGGCAGAAATATGAAAAATGTTATGTGCAAAGAGATGCACTGACTGATGTATGTTGCTTTCTGTTTGGATTGACCTTGCTCTCTTATTTTGCTCTACTAACACTGTATAGTTACGTGTTTGTTACTGGCAGCTGTGCTATGGCTGATGTACTCCACATTCCCCTCACTCCAAACCCCACTGACTTTCTCCCACCCTTAACATTTTCATTTTCTCTAATTGCTATGAACTTTTGTGTTTTTTATGAATCATAAATGAAGGTCAAATTAATACTTTTTATCCAAATGCACTCAGAATCGCTTTGATTTTCAATCTATTTGTGTTAAAATTTCATTTTACCTTAAGAAGATTTATGGTTTGTGGTCATGATATATAAGAAGTATTCATTTTGACCAATTATTATTCTCCCAGATTACATTTCATAACAGTTTTACCAGTTGCATGCTGAAAAACTTCATTCTTTTCATACAGAAGTAATTGACAAACAACATGGTGTTGTTTGTTCTTTGCTTAGGTGTGTACATTTTCATCATCATTATGTTATCTTCATTTTGTGTGATTTTGGCTACTGCTATTTTTACACATTTCTTCTTCATTTACCACTTCTCTTAAGTTGCTTTCATTCATTGAGTTGTACTATTAATCAAATCCAATTCTACTTTACATCAATTTACACCACCTCATTTTTTGTATGTGATCTAATAAAGGTCACAAAACAAGTAAATGAACTATATAATAAAATTAAATAAAGTTTTAACTTGCAATGATTTTTGATACCACAGTCACTTCATCAAACATAAAATGTGCCCATTTTTAGTATTTTACTATAATATATGATATAATTTTTCAAAGTTAAATGAAGGAAGTAAGTAATTTTCAAAAGTTTAAAACACACACAAAATCCAGTGACAGTAACCTGATTACTAATTACACCTCTTCTTACTAAAATCCCTATTAATTTTGTATTCAAAGTTTATTATATTTTCTTTGTTTTAATACTTTAATTTGTAGGCAGACATGACTCCTCATGTCAGCAACAATCTTGAGAATTTTTGTTTGTCTGTTATCTATTACCTTCCTGTCCCTTTGTTCCATGTGTAAGTTTCTCTGTTCGTTTCTGGTTCAGTTTTGTGTTAAATTTCTGAATATGCAGTCAAACAAATTAGATGAACATTATTCCTGCCCATACTCTACCTGTTTTGTTACTCCTCCTGGCTTTGCTTATGCTGTTGCTGCTCTACTCCCCTCCAAACTCTTCTGGATCACTTTGTCATCTCCTTTTTGGTCTTCTTTTCAAGACTCCGTTATCCTCTGCTCTGTCAGTCTTCTTCTTACTCTGTGAACTGAAGATGGATTTTTGATGGCAATGTCTTGATCATAGTTTTCTGATGTCTCTCTTCCCCACTTCATTTGTCCCTTATGTTCTTTACCCTTTTTGGTTGTGATTTTCTTAATTGAAGATGATGAATCTGAATCAACTGAGACATTCTCCCTGAGAACTAACCAACCTCTTGACCCTGCAACCCTTGCAAGCCCGGACCTTCTCTCAGACATGTCGGATGTCAGAATGTCTGTCATTTTGACTGTAGAGCAAATGAATGAAGAGGGAGCTGAAGCTAGAGGGTTGGAAGAGCATTTGGTCATAGTGGAGCAGTTCAAAGACAGGCTGGAAAAGTTTGGGGAGACTCAAAGAGATGGAATAAACATCACTAAACAGGAAGTGCAACGATTTGATGCTAAAAAAGACAAATGGGGTTCACTCTGTGAGACTGAGGCTGACATGAGGAATTCCCTTGTCGAAGAACCAGTCATACAGGAGATTTGCATCGAGAGGAGGACTTCAAGTAGATCTGCCACAGAGGCCAGGGACATGACAGACATGGTCTCACACCTCAGTATGGACATAGAAGAATACTTTGAACAAAGCCCTGTAATGATGAGTGGTTCTCAAGAAGATCTTGTCCAAGATAGATTTGAACAGGTTGTTGTAAAGCGTGATGGCAAACGGCGTCCCCCAGATATCAAGAAACCTATTAGGAAGAAACTTAGAGACAGAGAACGTTCTAGATGTAGCAGCTCTGAGGGAGAGCTGGAAAGGATGAGCTCTGAGGAGTCTTTAGATGGTGATGTTGTTCTTAAGGAGAGTGGCCTTGTACCCACCACAGTTATCGATCCCCCAGCTTCTCCTTTAGTGGTTGAAACACCTATAGGATCTATAAAAGACAGAGTTAAAGCTTTACAGAACAAAGTTGAAGAGGATGAGGTGCAAAAAAATAATCAAGTTCTAATACATGAGGCAAAATCTTCTATCACCACAAAGATGACGGACAAAGACATGCCAGAACTTCCCAAAGTTCCCAAGTCCCCTGAATCTCCCAGATCTCAGACAGAAAGATTAGAGGAGACTATGTCTGTTAAGGAGCTCATGAAAGCATTCCAGACTGGGCAGGACCCATCAAAAAGTAAATTTGGGCTGTTTGAACACAAAGCCATGGATTCTTCTAGTATTTCAACATTTCAACATCCTACGCAGGAGCCAAAATCACAAATCCAAACTCAGAGCCTCACAATTGTCCATCAACAGAGTGATTTCAAAGAATGTGACAAAACAGACTTTGAGGATGAAGCAGCAAGTTTAATGAAAGATAACTCTGAGGAGTCACAGTTAATTTCAGATGGTGCTTACTTTAAGAAGACAGTTGAATTTGTTGATACAGTTCAACGCGATGATGGAAAGGTTAGCCCACGGAGAGAGACACCTGAGAAGGAGACTTTGTCTGTGAAGAAGCTGATGAAGACATTCCAGACTGGGCAAGATTCTTCAGAAAATAAAGCAGAGATTCTTGAACCGATATCAGTGGCTTCTGCTTGTATTTCAACATTGATATCTGAATCAGCAGACTCTGAGGAGATACAGAAACCTGAGCAAAATCTTCCACAGGAACCAGAATCACAAATCCAAACTCAGAGCCTCACAATTTTCCATCAACAGAGTGATGTCAAGGAATGTGACAGAACAAACTTTGAAGATAAACCAGCAGGTTTAATCAAAGTTAACTCTGAAGAATCACAGTTAATTTCAGATGGTGCTTACTTTAAAAAGACAGTAAAATTTGTTGATACGTTTCAACACGATAATGGAAAGGTTAGCCCACAGAGAGAGACACCTGAGAAGGAGACTATGTCTGTGAAGGAGCTGATGAAGACATTCCAGACTGGGCAAGATTCTTCAGAAACTAAAGCAGAGATTCTTGAACCGAAATCATTGGCTGATTCTTCTATTTCAACATCGATATCTGAATCAGCAGATGCTGAGGAGATACAGAAACCTGAGCAAAGTCATCCACAGGAACCAGAATCACAAATCCAAACTCAGAGCCTCACAATTTTCCATCAGCAAAGTGATGTCAAGGAATGTGACACAACAGACTTTGAGGATAAACCAGCAGGTTTAATCAAAGATGACTCTGAGGAATCACAGTTAATTTCAGATGGTGCTTACTTTAAAAAGACAGTAAAATTTGTTGATACGTTTCAACGCGATGATGGAAAGGTTAGCCCACAGAGAGAGACACCTGAGAAGGAGACTATGTCTGTGAAGGAGCTGATGAAGACATTCCAGACTGGGCAAGATTCTTCAGAAACTAAAGCAGAGATTCTTGAACCGAAATCAGTGGCTGATTCTTCTATTTCAACATCGATATCTGAATCAGCAGATGCTGAGGAGATACAGAAACCTGAGCAAAGTCATCCACAGGAACCAGAATCACAAATCCAAACTCAGAGCCTCACAATTTTCCATCAACAGAGTGATGTCAAGGAATGTGACAGAACAAACTTTGAGGATAAACCAGCAGGTTTAATCAAAGATAACTCTGAAGAATCACAGTTAATTTCAGATGGTGCTTACTTTAAAAAGACAGTAAAATTTGTTGATATGTTTCAACGCGATGATGGAAAGGTTAGCCCACAGAGAGAGACACCTGAGAAGGAGACTATGTCTGTGAAGGAGCTGATGAAGACATTCCAGACTGGGCAAGATTCTTCAGAAAATAAAGCAGAGATTCTTGAACCGAAATCAGCGGCTGATTCTTCTATTTCAACATTGATGTCTGAATCAGCAGACTCTGAGGAGATACAGAAACCTGAGCAAAGCCATCCACAGGGACCAGAATCACAAATCCAAACTCAGAGCCTCACAATTTTCCATCAGCAAAGTGATGTCAAGGAATGTGACAAAACAGACTCAGAGGATCAATCAGAAGGTTTCATCAAAGATAACTCTGAAGAATCACAGTTAATTTCAGATGGTGCTTACTTTAAGAAGACAGTTAAATTTGTTGATACGGTTCAATGCGATGATGGAAGGATTAGCCCACAGAGAGAGACACCTGAGAAGGAGACTATGTCTGTGAAGAAGCTGATGAAGACATTCCAGACTGTGCAAGATTCTTCAGAAACTAAAGCAGAGATACTTGAACCGAAATCATTGGCTGATTCTTCTATTTCAACTTTGATATCTGAATCAGCAGACTCTGAGGAGATACAGAAACCTGAGCAAAGTCATCCACAGGAACCAGAATCACAAATCCAAACTCAGAGCCTCACAATTTTCCATCAGCAGAGTGATGTCAAGGAATGTGACAAAACAGACTCAGAGGATCAATCAGGAGGTTTCATCAAAGATAACTCTGAGGAGTCACATTTAATTTCAGATGGTGCTTACTTTAAGAAGACAGTAAAATTGGATGGAAAGGTTAGCCCACAGAAAGAGACACCTGAGAAGGAGATTATGTCTGTGAAGGAGCTGATGAAGACATTCCAGACTGGGCAAGATCCTTCAAACACTAAAGCGGTGCTTTTTGGACCGAAAGCAGCTTCAACACTGATATTTGAATCAAAAGATTCTGAAGAGAGACAGATACCTGAGTCCAGTCCTACAGAGGAGCCAAAATCACAAATCCAAACTCGGAGCCTCACAATTTTCCATGAACAAAGTGATCTCAAGAAGTGTGACAAAACAGACCTTGAGGATGAACCATTAAGCTTAATCAAAGCTAACTCTGAGGAAACACAGTTTATGTCCGATAGTGTTTATCTTGAAAAGACAGTAAAATTTGTTGATACAGTTCATTACGATGATGGAAAGCTTAGCCCACAGAGAGAGACTGTGTTTGTGAAGGAGCTGATGAAGACATTCCAGACTGGGCAAGATTCTTCAGAAACTAAAGCAGAGCTTCTTGAACCGGAATCAGTGGCTTCTTCTAGTAGTTCAACATTGATATCTGAATCTGCAGAGATACAGACACCGGAGCGAAGTCCTACACAGGAACCAGAATCACAAATCCAAACTCAGAGCCTCACAATTTTCCATCAACAGAGTGATGTCAACATATATGTCAAGACAGACTTAGATCAACCAGTTAGTTTAATCAGCGATAACTCTGAGGAATCACACTTGATTTCAGATGGTGATCACTTTGGAGTGCGAACTGATACAATTCAATTTGATGATGGAAGTGTTAGCCCTCAGAATGAGGAGCAAGCATTCTCAGGGAACGGCCTATACACGATGCAATTAAAGGAACCACTCATAAGCACTGGTAGGAGTTTATCTGAAGACATACAGATAAGCCCTGATCGCAGACCTTCTGAGGACTTCAGTGCTGACATCAAGGCTGAGTTGGAAGAAAGTCCTGAGTACCAGCTGTTCAAGCAGACATCAACAGCTGCAGACGTGAGCTATCAGTTGGAGCCACCTGAGAGGGAGACCCTCGGTGATGATTCTGATATGAATCTAGCATCCTTTTCGAGTCCCCGTATACAAAGCTATTTTGGGAAAGGTTTTTCTCTTATGGAGAATCAAATGAGAGATGATGATCTAAGTCCTGAGAGTTCCAAGCATGAAGGCTTGACTGATTCCTCAGACACTAGTGTTGCTATTAGGACCCCTCATTCCAGCTCAGGAGACAGCGAGAATTATGAAGGACTCACATTGACCCGTCAAATGACCAATGAAACGCTTACTTACTCTGCTAAAAGAGGCGAAAAGTACACCATACCTTCACAGGAGGAGAAAATTCATGAGTCATGGAAGGACAATACAACAATTACTCATGGAGGCAAAACATCTTTAACACAAACTGACACTGAAGTACTAGATGTCAAAAATGAGGAGTCACAACTTAAAGAAGTACACACTGAGAAGAAAACATCCAGACAGGAATCCAAGACAGTAAAAGATATGTCAGGGATGTTATCCTTATTGAGCAGTGACTTGGATCAGTATGTTCAAGATAGGCCTGTTGTAAGCCAGCCACCAGAAGAGGATATTGTGCAGGAGAAATTTGAACAAGTCATTTTAATAAAAGACAAAGATAAAGAAACTCTCACAGTTGTCACTCATGAAAATAAAGGAGCAATAATGGATGGAACAACAAAACCAATAGATCATGTAACAATGGCAGAACATTCAATTACAAGGGGAGCTGAAGAATTGAAGGACGAACACAAAGCATCTAACCAAGTAAAAGATTCATCAGAGATGTTTTCAGTCATAAACAGTGACTTGGATGAGTATCAAGAGCCTAGGCCTGTGGCTGATCGACCAATAGAAGAGGATAATGTGCAGGAGAAATTTGAAATTTTACCATCTTTCACTGATGAAAATAAAGGAGTGACACTGGATAACACAGCAGAAGAAACAGATTGTGCTGGATTCAAACATACAGTCACAAGGGGAGGTGAAGAAGTGGTGTGTGAACTTAAAGTAACCCACTCAAATTTGACTGAAGAACTACCAATGAAGGAGGAATGGGTAGAGAAAAAGACTTCATACCAACGATCTACAAAAGTAAAGGAGATGTCAGGCATGATGTCACTGCTGAATAGTGACTTGGACCAGTATCTAAAGGACAGGCCAGTAAAAACTAGGTCTCCAGAGGAGGATGTTATCCAGGAGAAATTTGATGAAGTGGTGTGTGAACTTAAAGAAACCCACTCAAATTTGACTGAAGAACTACCAATGAAGGAGGAATGGGTAGAGAAAAAGACTTCATACCAACGATCTACAAAAGTAAAGGAGATGTCAGGCATGATGTCACTGCTGAATAGTGACTTGGACCAGTATCTAAAGGACAGGCCAGTAAAAACTAGGTCTCCAGAGGAGGATGTTATCCAGGAGAAATTTGATGAAGTTATTCTCACTAAAGTACGAAAATCCTCTAGTGAGGAGCAAACGATAACAGTATGTGAAAAAACACAAATAGTAGCTGGTATTAATGTGGAGGATGAGATAGGTGGAGAGACCTATGAACAGATGCAGACTGATGTGGTTGAGGTCCAAGAACTGACACCGAGTTCTGTATTGGAGACACCATTCCAAGAAGTCTGTATCCAGAAAAGGACACACCAACAGTGTTCAACTGAGAAGGATATGTCAGGCATGTTGTCACTTCTCAGTAGCAACTTAGATCAATATCTCAAGGAAAGGCCAGTGACAATACAATGTCACCCTGAAGAGGACCTAGTCCATGAGAGCTACAAACAAGTTATACTAACAACAAAAATCTCTCCTGAACATAACATGATGTCACCAGAAGATACAAATGTAGACATTGTGGACATAAATGAAAAGGAGGTTTTGGAAAGTGAGTGGCAGGCATGTTACCATGAAGATGAAGGCCCAAAGAGTTTCTTATCTGAGGAGGGTGAGGCTAAACTCTCACGTCTCTCAAGTGCAGGGTCACATTTTAATGACTCTACTGAAGGGATGGTGGACCTTACAAAGTCATATGCAATAAGTGAAGACTGGAACAATGACCATAAAGATGTGAGTGTAGTTCCTGCTCATTCAGTTCTCGAAACATACACATTTTCACAACTACCAAGTAGTTTTAACACACCACGACGTCCGACTGATTTGGAGAACCTAAACACTGTGGTTTTTGATGACCCAGCTAAAGAACCATGTCATCAGGATTCACTGGAGGCCAGTCCTCTCATGGAGGATAGATCTTCAAAAAAATCCCCTGATTCAATTGAACCAAGCCCTATCGGAGAATCCCCATGTCCAGACTCTCTTGAGGGAAGTCCCACTAAATCGAAGGACTCAGAACCTCAGATGCCGACCAAGACAGCTGTGTATGAAGACTATGCATCCCAGCTCAAAGCGTGTTTTGCTTATGACAAAGATGTTTACAGGGATGAAAGTGAGCAACATGAGCAAGAAAACACTGGTGAGAATATCCAAAGAGAAAGTGAAATTGAAGAAGACAAATATTCCAACTCAGCAATGGCAGTAACTGATGGCAACATGTCCTCCGACCCCAAAATTTGTGATAGTGAGAATCTTCACATGCTCATAAGGCAAGACTCTCTCGACACAGATGAAAGTGGGGATGATATAATTCATAAACAATTCACCCCAGAAGAGGAGATGTTTAAAATGGCTGCAAAGATCAAAACATTTGAGGTGATGGAACAGGAGGCTAAAATGAAGAGAGATGCATCTTTAGAGACAGGTGATCACAAAGACGACGAGCTCAATCTAACATTTGGCCCAGTTACACACTCTTCCTCACAGGATACACTAGACGAAATCTCTGAACAATGTGTGACACAAGACACTCACACACTTATTGAGACAACAGATATTACCTTGAGCATTACAGAGCAGGTAGAAATTCAGTCACAACTAAAAACTACTGGATCAACTGATAGTTCATTGTGTTTAACTGCAACTCAGAGAGAGGAGCCTGATCCAGGAAGTGAGGAGCCTGTGCCACTGTTAGCAGAAAGAGAAGTTCAAATACACAAAGATGAAGATGCCATAGAGGGTGACCAAGCCTCACTCAGTGACACACATTTTTCAGCCGGGGTGACAGATGAGCACCATCCAGAGGAAGACGAAGTGAAGTTACCACCGAGAGATGATTCAGATTTTGTCAGCAGACCTCCGACTATGGTGTGTGCTAAAGAACTAGAATATGTTTTCCCAGGTTGTGAGGGTGACGATGTAGCCTTCGATGCACAGGTTGAGGCTGAGAAACAGATTAATCTTTTTCCTGCAGAGGACATACAAACACCTCATAAAACACCTGTTCGAATTCCAGGTGACGAGACAAGCCCTGATCCGTTTCAGTTTCAAGAGGGGAAGCTGTTTGAAATGACCAGAGGGGGAGCTATTGACATGACAAGAAGAAGCTTTGATGAAGAAGAGGAAGGATATGCACTTCCTCACATGGGGGAACATCCAGTGGATGAAGTTGTGCCAGAGGAGACTGGGGAAGGTCAGTCAGTCAGAATATCTGTAACTTTAGATAATAGTGATTCTATTACTGACACAACCCTGCAAGAGATCCCAAAATCATCCCTGACTCAGGGCGCCAGTGATGAAATTCCTACACCTAAACCCAGAACTCTCATGACACCCTCAAGTAAAAAGTCAGAGAGTGAAAAGCCACTTTCTGAAACTGATCTTGGCAGCTCCATAGAGGTTCACCTTGGTTCCCCCAATGCTTTGGAGAGACTAACCAATGTTCAAGGTGAGGTTGGAACCCTTGAAAGCCTTGGTCTGGGCTATCTAGACTCTACCATAGCTGACCTTCAATCAGACACATCCACAGTTGGCCATGCAGTGTACTCAGAGCAGAGCCACGATTCCCCAGACTCCTCTAATGATGATGATGATGATGAGGAGGAAGATGAAGAAGACCAGTGCTCAGTCATAGAGATGTGTCTTCCAGCTGCACAGGGTGGCATCCCAGCATATCATCAGGATTCACCCCCACCTTTGGCAATCAAACCAAGCGGCACAATAAAAAAGACTTGCCATTTCAAATCTGAAATAATCTTGAAAGACTCACCGACATTCGAGCTTGATCACGTTCAAAGAAAAGCAGAAAAAAGCTCAGCCTTGGATCGTAGGACTAGATCTGAGGCCGATAGTGACACAAGTAAAGCCTCTAAAAAAGACAGAAGGAGTTACTCTGACAGTAGTCAATCCACTCATAAATCCAAATTCGCCCCCTCCAAACTTCCTGTCATGATGCAGCAGAAACCTCTAGCTCACAGCATCTCTTCCTCCTCTCCCCAAAAGAAAGAAATCCACATTTCCAAGACTACAGAAACGTCTGTTAGGTCTTCTTTGGATACTGATGATATAAGCAGTGCTAGTCACAGGAGTCCAGATTCTGTTATTTTCAAATATGAGATCCCAGCATCGCACAGTTCCGACTCTGATGGCAATCCGTTGCCAGGTGTGCAACCATCTTCTAGGAAAGAGGATGTATTTGAAACAAGGCCTACCTGGGATGACATGGTGGAAACTCAGATGCAGAGAATCACCGATGACCATACTCCAAAATGTACGTCAGGTATGGCCATACCTCCATGGGCTTTTGCTTTTCTATCTCTTCTCGGCTGCAAGACCCTTACTCCTCTTCTTAAGAACACAATGTCACCATTAGTCATTTTGTGTAGTTTTCATGTGTTGTGATTTGTCTTGTTCCATCTTTCATTGTGTTTTCTTGTCTGTATTTTTTTTGTATGTGTATGTGTGTGTGTGTGTGTGTTTGTGTAAGTGTGTGTACACGCGTGTGTGTTTTGTGTATTGGTAAGTTACTTTTCCATCTGTGTTTGTGTATATGCAATCTCAAGATTGGCCATGTTGGTTGAAGATGTAGTAGCTTTAACAATTTTGCTGCAGACTTCCACAACTAATACAGCATTACTAATGTTAGCTTGCACCTTGCTTAATAAGCACATTAATGCCATTGCTTACACTAATGATTAAAGAATTGATGTGCTAATTATGACCAAATAATCATAGTTCATAAACAAGCCAGTTCCTGCGAAGAGTGACAAATCCAATATTTATGTTATCATCCATGTCACCATCACAGATCCACAATTAATTTCAGAGTATTACAGGCCATAACATAGTGTCCTCAGGAAATTATATTATACATCTACACTATTGTACATTACTGGTACCTGCAATGTGATAAAAGTTTTACTTTGAGATATAATTTATACCTTGAACTGCAGACCATGACATGAAAATTTAATGTTTGGCTTTGGTGGCATATTTTAGTGGATTGGCAGGATGATGCTGACAGGAAAGAGGAGACATTGGCTATCATTGCAGATCTTCTTGGCTTCAGCTGGACTGGTAAGCTGTCAAGTGATATAATTATTTTCTTTTTTAAATTTAAATTTCAAAATATTTAATTCAGATTTTTGGGAAAAGCAATATGTGGTGCATTTTATTTAATTTCAAACTGATATATTTGTAAGCAGAACTGTGGGAATAGCTGAAAATGCTATAAAAGACTATCCATGTTCTAGCAGCAAAACACAAAAAAATGTGATTCTGGATTTTTTACATTTTCATCCATTGTTTTGTTATTTATCACCCTATAGAGCTGGCAAGAGAACTGGAATTCAGTGAGGATGATATCCAATTATTGAGAACAGAGAATCCTAATTCCCTCCAAGAGCAGAGCCATGCATTGCTGCAGCGCTGGGTTGAGCGGGAAGGTAAACACGCCACAGGTAAATGCCATTTTAGTCAAATAGATTTCAATTTACATTTCACTAATATTTGTCAGTGCAGTACTTCAAATCCTGTAAACATTGCGTATTTGTTTGAAGATACTGAAGGCACTATTAGCTTTTTACTTTGATGCACTGAGAGCAATTGTTTGAGAACACCCTGTTAAATGAATGTATTTTGTCTTTGGTTTTGAACCTATCAGTTGAGACCTACAGTATATTCATGCTGTAGATCAGTGTAATATTACATTTCCAATTTTTAAATAATTTCTTTATTGTGTTCATTGAATGCCTACTGTCTATTAATGATTGATAAATCCTTCCACAGAGGATTGTCTGATTAAGAGACTAACCAAAATCAACCGCATGGACATCGTCCATCTCATTGAAACCCAGATGAACAAGTCAGTTCAAGAGCAAACATCTAGAACCTATGCAGAGATAGAGAAGACACTGGATCATAGTGAAGGTAGCAACACTTCTAAACACTCAATTCAGCAATTTCTATTTGTTTTTTCTTGCATTGTTATTCATCACATGTGTATTTTTCAGTGTCAGTAGCCCTATCTTCAGTGCAAGAGGATGCAGACAGCCCCAGAGTCGTGAGAAAGGTGGAGTCAGATCGCAGACCACCCCCAGCTGTTTCTGAGGAGGACCTCTCAGTTGCTTCCCTACTGGATATTCCTTCCTGGGCAGAGCCTGTTGGACATACCCACTCAGAAAGCATGCATGGTGACCTATTGGAGGAGCTCGAGATCCCACAGTAAATAATTCATTTGTAATGATACCTGAATCTGCAAGACACAACAGTGTAATGTGGTGTCACATTATTTGTCTCACTTCATTTGACATCCATAGCACACACCAGCCATGCCATATAGGCAGAAAGACATAAAGTAATCAAAACTGCTGTCTTTCCGGAGGTCAATATTTCCCAGCATGTCGATGGTAGGAAATAAAACTATGCCACATGCTGATGCTTACATAGAACGTAGATGGTGCAGTTACTTGCATCACAAATAATAACAAATAAAGGATGTTCCCCTTTTGTCTTTTTTAGATTAGGGCCTTGATTTAATCACATTCATGCAAAGTATTATTTTGTGACCTAGCCCTTTTTTTGTGTTACAGTGAATTGAACCCTAACCTGTGGACCTCTGAGGATATAATTACACCTGAACCTACATGTTACGACAACTCAGATGAGCAAGTAAGTACGCTTCCCACTTCAAAAGAAGCAGTATTGGGAAGCCAAACAATTAAGGCTTATGACTCCAAAGTGAAAGACCAGAAAAGCTGCAGTGTTGAAGTTCATTTCGGCAGGCCTTTCCAAGGTGGCACTCAGTACCAAGTCAAAGATGACTGCAGCCAAACCTTACCATTGAAGCAGTGTGATTGTGAAGATGGGCAAGGGCAGTCACCTGAAATTCTGAAGTTATCATCATCTATATTTGTCAGAGACTTTAGTCTGAGCCTATCAGAGTCCGACCACGCTGAGACGGACTTCAGTGAACTTTATAATGAGTTTAGCTATGCAATACATCTTGGCGATACAGATACAGCTAAAACCATTGTCAAAAGTATCTCTGACCCTAGCCTGTTAGCATTGCCACCAGAGGACCATCAAGCAACTCTGGCCATGACTGAAGATGACACAGACACAGATGTAGCTCAAAAAAGCAGGCTGTCTCAGAAGTATGATGAGGTCACAGCCCAATTCTTCAGAGTACCGTATGGTCATGACAAGATCCCACAGGTTTCATGTATGGACCCGAGCTTCCAACTCTTCAAGTCGAGCAAGGAAGAAACCACGAAACCTCAAACACGCAGTGATGGGTATCCAGATTACATGCCCTTCATTGATGATAGTGATGCTGTCCAGTCAATCACAACAGCTAAGTACAGCATGGTGAAACCATTCAAAGTGAGGGTACCAAAGACCATATTGGCACCAAGTCAGACAATAACTGACCCTGCTCACATGGCTTGTGACTCAACTGATAGGTACCATACTTGGTGTTCTGTTAGTTCAGAGAATGACCATGTCATAGTCAGTGAAAAGTCATCCTACATCACTGAGCAAAAGATTGCCTCTTCCAGCCTTTTCCTGCCTATCACCAGTTTCACGCCACAATCACCTGAGCAAGATGTGGCATTACCTTTAACTTTTAGAGAGTATAGGCCTTTGACCCCTGATTCTGTAGCATCTGAGAGACAGTGTAGTTCATTTTCACCTGTTAATGAAAGGGATCTCCACCCGGCAGAGGCATGGATATTAAATGACTCCATAAATAGATTGTCATCCCCAGAATCTGTCATGTCAATCAATGATTATAGGGCAATGTCACCTGACTCTCCTCGGGGGGAAAGAAGGGTCTTATTTGCAGACTTTTCCACTATATGGGATGACAGCCGGGCACTGTCTCCAAGGTCTGATGCGTGTAGTTCACCTGAAATTAGAATTAATTTCACTGAAAATATTTTAACAGCCCATCAGTCACATGCAGATAAACGCAAACCACTGTGTGGTTCGAAAGATTTTTCCTCTGCTGCAATTCCACACTCCTTTTGTTCTGAGTCCCTTGAGTCTTGGAATAAATATAGGCCATTATCTGCTGACTCTCAGTTACCTAAATATAATCAACTTATGACTGAAGGTGCACAGATAAAGGGAGAGTTAAGAGCATTCTCACCTGGGACATCAAATATTGAGTATGATGAAATTTTTCATGTAGATGTTACTCCTGATGAAAGAGCATGTTCACCTGACCCAATTATATCTATTCATGGATATGGATCTTCAGAAAAGGATTGTCGACCGTCTACCCCAGAATCTCAGACTTCTCAGTGCAGTTTTTCTTTCCTTGAACTCTTGCTCTCAGAAACTGTCCGTGCTCAACTTTTGTGTCAATATTGTGATTATTATTTAGAATATTCAGGAGGAAGTCTGACTTCACCACCACTGTCAACTCCGTACAAAATAGTCTGCAGTGAGGGAATGGCTCAGAGTAGGCCCTTGACACCAGAATTTGTAGCTTCAAATCATAATCCTCCTGTCACTCAGGAATCTCTCAAATCAAGTTATCTCCCATTTGACTATATGGACTATTCTATGAATGTTCTTTCATCACCTCTTAATGAATGGTGGGATGAAAAAGGTGCCACAAATGAAGAAAATGCACCACTGTTTGCTGTTTCAGATGCAATGTGTCTTACACATTCACATGTCAAAAGTATCCAGAATGAAGATTCAAGCGGTTCAAGTAAAAACAAAGAGTCCTTTCAAGTTGCACCACTGTCAACTGAAACCCCAAGAAAAGAGGGGGAAAGTAGTGAATCTTTTCTTGATTACTGGTTTTCTAAATTGAAGCCACAATCTCTTGAATCTCTACCTTCACCAAATCAGTCAAATGATGATGTAACAGACATTGAACAAAAAACCTCGGACGACAATGAATTGAGAGAGTCCCAAAATATGGATGGGGGAAAAGAATCACCAGTAAGAAAGTCTTGCTCATATCATAAATACCAGGAACAATCTCTGCAACCCTGCCATGTGTTCGAAAACGAATCATTATCCAAAGCAATTATATTCAAGTTTGTTGAAAGGCCTAAATACATTTTGGAGATTCCAAATAAAATGAATCCAATATCAAATGATATCTTTGAAGATGGCAAGACAAAATTAAGTCCACAGTCCAATATATCAAGCATGTTTACAGGAACATATGATGATTTATGCCTTGAAAAAACATTTCATGAAACCAAAGGGGATTCTCCAATATTAGTATTATTCACAGACTTGAAAGCGTCCTCACCAGAATCAGTGGAGTCAGTTAACCAGAGACCCTTGGATCCTCAAATTCCATTTGGCCAGGTGAAGAGGCAACATTGTAACTACTACTTAGAGCACTCTGACAGTAGACCAGTATACCAGTATTCCACATTTGGTCACGAGGAATTGTTTGATGATAAAAGAGCAGTTTCGCCAGATTCACTTACTTCATGGGTTGAAGGCGCAAAAGTAAGTGTGAACGCATCCCAACCACTGTCTGCTGGAAGACCTCTTTCATATGCAGATGTTGTTCGGGGCCTTACACATGAAAAACCAGCAGAGGCTTTGTTGAGCTGTAGACAATTTGAATTCAAACCTGTTTGGCCTCTGTCAGATAGAGAGTGCACTGACACATCCACAGACCATTGGGACACCGAGTTGAGGCCGCATTCTCCCGACTCTGTGGTGTCGCAAAGTGAACTCAGACCCCTCTCTCCTGACTCACCTGTCCCTCAGTTCAGATCCCCCCACATGGCTTACGATGTGGACTTCTCAGAGCACAGGTCGTTTACACCAGAATCAACCATTTCAGACTGGGAGGGCACTGATTTGTGTCTGGAAACCTTATTTGATGAGAGCAGGCCAGACTCCCCACAGTCAGTTATATCAGACTTTGAACTTGAGAAGTTGTTTAGTAGCAGGGCGTTGTCACCAGAATCCGTGTCTTCTGATTTTGACTTTTCGCTCCTGCAGAACTGGTTGGAAGACTTTAGATCATCCTCCCCAGAATCTGTGTCTCAAAGTGAACTAATGCCCCTCTCTCCTGACTCACCTGTCCCCCAGTTCAGATCCCCCCACATCACTTACGATGTGGACTTCTCAGGGCACAGGTCATTTACACCAGATTCAACATTTTCAGATTGGGAGGGCACTGATTTGTGTCTGGAAACCTTGTTTGACGAGACAAGGCCGGACTCCCCACAGTCAGTTTTATCCGACTTTGAACTTGAGAAGTTGTTTAGTAGCAGGGCGTTGTCACCAGAATCTGTATATTCTGATTTTGACTTTTCACACCTGCAGGACTGGTTAGCAGATTTCAGAGCGTCCTCACCAGAATCTGTGGCATCGGTTGAGCAGCGAGTATTGTACCCTCAAATTCCCTTTGGCCAGGTGACGAGTCAACATTGTAACTATTACTTAGAGCACTCTGACAGTAGACCAATTTCACCTCTTTCAACACTGTCAGATGTTGAGTATTCCACATTTTGTCTCGAGGAACTGTTTGATGACAACAGAGCAGATTCGCCAGATTCACTTACTTCACAGGTTGAAAGCACAAAAGTAACTGTGATTGCATCCCAACCACTGTCTGCTGGAAGACCTCTTTCATATGCAGATGTTGTTCGGGGCCTTACACATGAAAAACCAGCAGAGGCTTTGTTGAGCTGTAGACAATTTGAATTCACACCTGTTTGGCCTCTGTCAGATAGAGAGTGCACTGACACATCCACAGACCATTGGGACACCGAGTTGAGGCCGCATTCTCCCGATTCTGTGGTGTCGCACATTGAACTCAGACCCCTCTCTCCCGACTCACCTGTCCCTCAGTTCAGATCCCCTCACATGGATTACGATGTGGACTTCGCAGAGCACAGGTCGTTTACACCAGAATCAACCATTTCAGACTGGGAGGGCACTGATTTGTGTGTGGAAACCTTGTTTGATGAGAGCAGGCCAAACTCCCCACAGTCAGTTATCTCAGACTTTGAAATTGAGAAGTTGTTTAGTAGCAGGGCGTTGTCACCAGAATCCGTGTCTTCTGATTTTGACTTTTCGCTCCTGCAGAACTGGTTGGAAGACTTTAGATCATCCTCCCCAGAATCTGTGTCTCAAAGTGAACTCAGGCCCCTCTCTCCTGACTCACCTGTCCCTCAGTTCAGATCCCCCCACATCACTTACGATGTGGACTTCTCAGGGCACAGGTCTTTTACACCAGATTCAACATTTTCAGATTGGGAGGGCACTGATTTGTGTCTGGAAACCTTGTTTGAGGAGACAAGGCCGGACTCCCCACAGTCAGTTTTATCCGACTTTGAACTTGAGAAGTTGTTTAGTAGCAGAGCGTTGTCACCAGAATCTTTATCTTCTGATTTTGACTTTTCACACCTGCAGGACTGGTTAGCAGATTTCAGAGCGTCCTCACCAGAATCTGTGGCATCGGTTGAGCAGCGATCATTGTACCCTCAAATTCCCTTTGGCCAGGTGACGAGTAAACATTGTAACTATTACTTAGAGCACTCTGACAGTAGACCAGTTTCACCTCTTTCAACACTGTCAGATGTTGAGTATTCCACATTTTGTCTCGAGGAACTGTTTGATGACAACAGAGCAGATACGCCAGATTCACTTACTTCACAGGTTAAAAGCACAAAAGTAACTGTGATTGCATCCCAACCACTGTCTGCTGGAAGACCTCTTTCATATGCAGATGTTGTTCGGGGCCTTACACATGAAAAACCAGCAGAGGCTTTGTTGAGCTGTAGACAATTTGAATTCAAACCTGTTTGGCCTCTGTCAGATAGAGAGTGCACTGACACATCCACAGACCATTGGGACACCGAGTTGAGGCCGCATTCTCCCGACTCTGTGGTGTCGCAAAGTGAACTCAGACCCCTCTCTCCCGACTCGCCTGTCCCTCAGTTCAGATCCCCTCACATGGATTACGATGTGGACTTCGCAGAGCACAGGTCGTTTACACCAGAATCAACCATTTCAGACTGGGAGGGCACTGATTTGTGTCTGGAAACCTTGTTTGACGAGAGCAGACCAGACTCCCCACAGTCAGTTATATCAGACTTTGAACTTGAGAAGTTGTTTAGTAGCAGGGCGTTGTCACCAGAATCCGTGTCTTCTGATTTTGACTTTTCGCTCCTGCAGAACTGGTTGGAAGACTTTAGATCATCCTCCCCAGAATCTGTGTCTCAAAGTGAACTCAGTCCCCTCTCTCCTGACTCACCTATCCCTCAGTTCATATCCCCCCACATCACTTACGATGTGGACTTCTCAGGGCACAGGTCTTTTACACCAGATTCAACATTTTCAGATTGGGAGGGCACTGATTTGTGTCTGGAAACCTTGTTTGAGGAGACAAGGCCGGACTCCCCACAGTCAGTTTTATCCGACTTTGAACTTGAGAAGTTGTTTAGTAGCAGAGCGTTGTCACCAGAATCTTTATCTTCTGATTTTGACTTTTCACACCTGCAGGACTGGTTAGCAGATTTCAGAGCGTCCTCACCAGAATCTGTGTCATCGGTTGAGCAGCGATCATTGTACCCTCAAATTCCCTTTGGCCAGGTGACGAGTCAACATTGTAACTATTACTTAGAGCACTCTGACAGTAGACCAGTTTCACCTCTTTCAACACTGTCAGATGTTGAGTATTCCACATTTTGTCTCGAGGAACTGTTTGATGACAACAGAGCAGATTCGCCAGATTCACTTACTTCACAGGTTGAAAGCACAAAAGTAACTGTGATTGCATCCCAACCACTGTCTGCTGGAAGACCTCTTTCATATGCAGATGTTGTTCGGGGCCTTACACATGAAAAACCAGCAGAGGCTTTGTTGAGCTGTAGACAATTTGAATTCAAACCTGTTTGGCCTCTGTCAGATAGAGAGTGCACTGACACATCCACAGACCATTGGGACACCGAGTTGAGGCCGCATTCTCCCGACTCTGTGGTGTCGCAAAGTGAACTCAGACCCCTCTCTCCCGACTCGCCTGTCCCTCAGTTCAGATCCCCTCACATGGATTACGATGTGGACTTCTCAGAGCACAGGTCGTTTACACCAGTATCAACCATTTCAGACTGGGAGGGCACTGATTTGTGTCTTGAAACCTTGTTTGATGAGAGCAGGCCAGACTCCCCACAGTCAGTTATCTCAGACTTTGAAATTGAGAAGTTGTTTAGTAGCAGGGCGTTGTCACCAGAATCCGTGTCTTCTGATTTTGACATTTCGCTCCTGCAGAACTGGTTGGAAGACTTTAGATCATCCTCCCCAGAATCTGTGTCTCAAAGTGAACTCAGGCCCCTCTCTCCTGACTCACCTGTCCCTCAGTTCAGATCCCCCCACATCACTTACGATGTGGACTTCTCAGGGCACAGGTCTTTTACACCAGATTCAACATTTTCAGATTGGGAGGGCACTGATTTGTGTCTGGAAACCTTGTTTGAGGAGACAAGGCCGGACTCCCCACAGTCAGTTTTATCCGACTTTGAACTTGAGAAGTTGTTTAGTAGCAGGGCGTTGTCACCAGAATCTGTATCTTCTGATTTTGACTTTTCACACCTGCAGGACTGGTTAGCAGATTTCAGAGCGTCCTCACCAGAATCTGTGGCATCGGTTGAGCAGCGATCATTGTACTCTCAAATTCCATTTGGCCAGGTGACGAGTCAACATTGTAACTATTACTTAGAGCACTCTGACAGTAGACCAGTTTCACCTCTTTCAACACTGTCAGATGTTGAGTATTCCACATTTTGTCTCGAGGAACTGTTTGATGACAACAGAGCAGATTCGCCAGATTCACTTACTTCACGGGTTGAAAGCACAAAAGTAACTGTGATTGCATCCCAACCACTGTCTGCTGGAAGACCTCTTTCATATGCAGATGTTGTTCGGGGCCTTACACATGAAAAACCAGCAGAGGCTTTGTTGAGCTGTAGAAAATTTGAATTCACACCTGTTTGGCCTCTGTCAGATAGAGAGTGCACTGATACATCCACAGACCATTGGGACACCGAGTTGAGGCCGCATTCTCCCGACTCTGTGGTGTCGCAAAGTGAACTCAGACCCCTCTCTCCCGACTCACCTGTCCCTCAGTACAGATCCCCCCACATGGCTTACGATGTGGACTTCTCAGAGCACAGGTCGTTTACACCAGAATCAACCATTTCAGACTGGGAGGGCACTGATTTGTGTCTGGAAACCTTGTTTGACGAGAGCAGGCCAGACTCCCCACAGTCAGTTATATCAGACTTTGAACTTGAGAAGTTGTTTAGTAGCAAGGCATTGTCACCAGAATCCGTGTCTTCTGATTTTGACTTTTCGCTCCTGCAGAACTGGTTGGAAGACTTTAGATCATCCTCCCCAGAATCTGTGTCTCAAAGTGAACTCAGTCCCCTCTCTCCTGACTCACCTGTCCCTCAGTTCAGATCCCCCCACATCACTTACGATGTGGACCTCTCAGGGCACAGGTCTTTTACACCAGATTCAACATTATCAGATTGGGAGGGCACTGATTTGTGTCTGGAAACCTTGTTTGAGGAGACAAGGCCGGACTCCCCACAGTCAGTTTTATCCGATTTTGAACTTGAGAAGTTGTTTAGTAGCAGGGCATTGTCACCAGAATCTGTATATTCTGATTTTGACTTTTCACACCTGCAGGACTGGTTAGCAGATTTCAGAGCATCCTCACCAGAATCTGTGGCATCGGTTGAGCAGCGATCATTGTACCCTCAAATTCCCTTTGGCCAGGTGACGAGTCAACATTGTAACTATTACTTAGAGCACTCTGACAGTAGACCAATTTCACCTCTTTCAACACTGTCAGATGTTGAGTATTCCACATTTTGTCTCGAGGAACTGTTTGATGACAACAGAGCAGATTCGCCAGATTCACTTACTTCACAGGTTGAAAGCACAAAAGTAACTGTGATTGCATCCCAACCACTGTCTGCTGGAAGACCTCTTTCATATGCAGATGTTGTTCGGGGCCTTACACATGAAAAACCAGCAGAGGCTTTGTTGAGCTGTAGACAATTTGAATTCAAACCTGTTTGGCCTCTGTCAGATCGAGAGTGCACTGACACATCCACAGACCATTGGGACACCGAGTTGAGGCCGCATTCTCCCGACTCTGTGGTGTCGCAAAGTGAACTCAGACCCCTCTCTCCCGACTCACCTGTCCCTCAGTACAGATCCCCCCACATGGCTTACGATGTGGACTTCTCAGAGCACAGGTCGTTTACACCAGTATCAACCATTTCAGACTGGGAGGGCACTGATTTGTGTCTTGAAACCTTGTTTGATGAGAGCAGGCCAGACTCCCCACAGTCAGTTATATCAGACTTTGAACTTGAGAAGTTGTTTAGTAGCAGGGCGTTGTCACCAGAATCCGTGTCTTCTGATTTTGACTTTTCGCTCCTGCAGAACTGGTTGGAAGACTTTAGATCATCCTCCCCAGAATCTGTGTCTCAAAGTGAACTCAGGCCCCTCTCTCCTGACTCACCTGTACCTCAGTTCAGATCCCCCCACATCACTTACGATGTGGACTTCTCAGGGCACAGGTCTTTTACACCAGATTCAACATTTTCAGATTGGGAGGGCACTGATTTGTGTCTGGAAACCTTGTTTGAGGAGACAAGGCCGGACTCCCCACAGTCAGTTTTATCCGACTTTGAACTTGAGAAGTTGTTTAGTAGCAGGGCATTGTCACCAGAATCTGTATCTTCTGATTTTGACTTTTCACACCTGCAGGACTGGTTAGCAGATTTCAGAGCATCCTCACCAGAATCTGTGGCATCGGTTGAGCAGCGATCATTGTACCCTCAAATTCCCTTTGGCCAGGTGACGAGTCAACATTGTAACTATTACTTAGAGCACTCTGACAGTAGACCAGTTTCACCTCTTTCAACACTGTCAGATGTTGAGTATTCCACATTTTGTCTCGAGGAACTGTTTGATGACAACAGAGCAGATTCGCCAAATTCACTTACTTCACGGGTTGAAAGCACAAAAGTAACTGTGATTGCATCCCAACCACTGTCTGCTGGAAGGCCTCTTTCATATGCAGATGTTGTTCGGGGCCTTACACATGAAAAACCAGCAGAGGCTTTGTTGAGCTGTAGACAATTTGAATTCACACCTGTTTGGCCTCTGTCAGATAGAGAGTGCACTGACACATCCACAGACCATTGGGACACCGAGTTGAGGCCGCATTCTCCCGACTCTGTGGTGTCGCAAAGTGAACTCAGACCCCTCTCTCCCGACTCACCTGTCCCTCAGTTCAGATCCCCCCACATGGCTTATGATGTGGACTTCTCAGAGCACAGGTCGTTTACACCAGAATCAACCATTTCAGACTGGGAGGGCACTGATTTGTGTCTGGAAACCTTGTTTGACGAGAGCAGGCCAGACTCCCCACAGTCAGTTATATCAGACTTTGAACTTGAGAAGTTGTTTATTAGCAGGGCGTGGTCACCAGATGTTGAGCATTCTACATTTTGTCTCGAGGAATTGTTTGACGACAACAGAACAGATTCACCAGATTCCATTAATTCACTGTTTGAAGTAAAGCAAACAAGTATAACTGTAACTTCTTCCCCTATGTTTTCCCCTGCAAGAACTGCAAATTCCTCTTTTAATGAACAAACAACATTGCTCAACTCCCTTTTGTTTGAATTGGAGCCATTTTCTGCTGAAGACGCTGCTCCAGTACACAAGTCACAGAAAAACCTTTCCCAGTTTAAATTCTTATCTAGTGAATCCATGTCATCAGGCTCCACACCATCAATTAAGGAAAACAGATTGAGTCGCAAGCCTTTACCTAACAACTTAATGTCACACGTGTATGATCCACTCTACAAGAGAAAATGTTCTTTTTGTGAAATAAGAGCCTCTGAATGTACCCCACAAAAACAGCTATGTATTGTTAATGCTACACCACAAACAAATTGTGACAAACTTGCCACCACATGTGCAGAACATTTTTCAACAAGTTTTCCTAAGTGCACGTCAGTAGACAAAAGACCAGACATGTTTCTGGTTTCAAAAGCTGTGATTACAGATTCTCTGTCACCAGAATATCAAAGCAATATTAGCATATTACAGTATGTAACAGCTGACACAAGATCCTCAAGTCCTCACAAGCATGCAGAGGAATGTCATTTTAATGAGGGTCCTTCCCTTTCAGATTATACACTATCGTCACCTGAAATATTACACTCAGATGATGAAAGTCCTTTTTATTCAACCTGCTATTTCACTGATCAGAGGCCACCTTCTCCACAGTCATTTGCCTCAGTTGATGAGTTCACTGCCCTTTCTCCTGACTCACAAATTGGTCAGTTTGACTGTCAACCTTGTTATTATTTGCATTTGTCTGAAAACAGATCTGTTTCACCAGACTCCATTATGCTGGAGAGAGACTGTTCTGATTCTTGTCTTGATACTTTTTTTGATGAGATGAGACCAGACTCTCCCGAATCCATTGCGTTTTACAGTGAATTTCATGAGTCCTGCAACAGTATGCCATCAGACAATGAGTACTCACAGTCATTCCTTGACTACTGGCTGGCTGCGTTAAGACCACCTATGCCTCCAAATCTTGAATCAACAGGAGGTTTAGACGAAGTTTTAAACCAGCTGCCATGTGTGCAAAATGTCCCAGATGACACTGTTACTGAAGATAAACCAGTTTGTGAGAGCTTAATGACAGACACACTTGATCCTATCTATGAACAAAAATATTTCTGTGATAAGGTTAATTACTTTGAAGATGTAGCTAGTAAAAGGTCTGAGAAGGCTTGTGAAATTAGATTTGAAGATTCAGCAATAAGCATGGAAGATCCACATAGCCCAGCCAAATTTTGTCATTTTGAAAGCATGAAAGCAGACTCCAAACCATCACACAACCCCCCTCTATCCCACTCTGAAGTACTTAATCTTACTGTAACAGATTCATATCCTGAAATGCTGATGCCACCAACTAGAGAAGGTGAGACAGGACCCATGGCACCTTCCTCAAATACAAATGACCAGTCTTTTTTTGTCAGGCCTCCTCCCAGGACAACAAAGGACCTAGACTAGATCAGGTCAGATCATGTAGAATTAGTAAGTTTTGCAGTGAGTTGAGTCACATTCCATCTGTAGTGCAAAATTTTGGATTTCATCATGCTGTCTGGCTGGAGGAGGTTTCCCACGAACACACTCGAACAAAGAGAGAATCAGTGAAACGAAGACAACTTGTACATGAACATAAATGGACAGACCCTGAATCACAATTAAAGGTGACACACCCCCAAGATTTGATTTCCAAGAACATGAAAAGAAAATCCATGAGTGAGGACAAGAGCAAAAGTTCCATGATGTCGGTAAGACAGCACAAACTCTTGCTCAGCAGTGATTGCAGTGTTGCTTTTGAAAGCAATGAATATGGCAATACTAAAAGTGTGAATGTAGATCTCTTGCCTAAAGCTTTCCCACAAGGGCTTCACTGTCTTGCTGTGGCATGTTTTCATAAGAGTAGAAGGAATTATTTTTCAGTGAGACACAACTAATGGACATTAAAGAGTGACCCATTCTTAGTGACATGAACTTCTTTCCCTGGTATAGAACATTTGACATTGACATCTAATTGCACAAAGCTGTATAGTGCTATTTAGATCTTTGCTCAACAGCCATAAAAGTTTAAACCAAGTGATGTGCTTGCCACAGCTAGAGCCATGTAATACCAGTTATGTTTGCCTTCCTGTTCGTAAAGCACAGGCTCCCGCTGTTTTCATAACAAGCCTAGAAACAGATCACAGAGACATACAACTCCATTGTTACCTCTCATGTTTCCTAACATGAGTGTGCCCTATTGACAGCCATATTCAAAGTAGTGCAATTTAGAATTCATTTCAGACATTATCACTTGTCTGTAGCTATATGGTGCCTCCCACTATCGCCCTTCTCCCACATTCTGTCATCTCAAATCTCTGGTCAGGGGAATAACACCACTGATTGGTTGTGCTGATTGTGTTATTTAAATGGTGTAGGGTTTTTTGTTGTTGTTTTGTTTTTACAAAAAATATTGCAATACACTTTTATAAATGCTGAATAATGTTAATGATGAATTGTGTCTTTCGGCTGTGGTTTCTATTGTAATAACAGATTTATTTACCTTTTGGGAGATGGGGCAGACCTGCAGCAGAACAGACAGTAATAGTGTTTGACTGTGACAAATACTGTGAACTAGTGCGTTTAACATTTTTTATGGGATGTGCAATGTTTCCCACTCCTACACTATAACAGTGCAGCAACCATTTACTTGAAATTAGTGTAAAATGACGCATGTCCACTGTCATGTTACACAAAATCCTGATTTTGACTCAACTTCATTTGTGCCCTGCTTTAATGATATTGTGTTGTCACTGATGTTCTCAATGCAATATCTCCAAATATGCCATTATTAATAATATTTCTGATTAATATCTTAATCAGTCATTTCAGTTATGTAATGCATTTTAAATTGCATTTGCATTTGGTAGATGTTATTAACATGTATAAATACCACTGCGAATGGCCTAAATGCAAGGACGCTGCAAATGAATTTCCTCATTTGAGACGCTGCTTCTATGTATACAACCAGAACGTGCCCTTTGACATATGCATGCGTCATTTGACTCATTTGACCTTTCATCATCAAAAGAAACCACAAATCATATTTGTTAATAATTGTTTTCCCACTTCACTGTATCATTTCTTGCAGGTAACAACTACATCTTTCAAGACAAATCTTTCAGAATCTTCAGATCAAAATGTTGGTTTAGGACTGAGTCAGGTCTGTCTAACCGACATGCCACCCTTTGCAGATGATTCAAACACACTTTTCATTGAAAAACTAGATTGGCCAATTCCAGGTACCTTTGACCTACGTAGAACACAGTCTGAAATCCCATTGACCAATCAAAGTAGCTCACCACAGGAAAAACATGAAAACCTGTCATTCCCCAAACAAAGTGAAACTTCTGGCTTAGCTAAACCAAGCTCAGTGACCCCAGACTCACTCTGTCAAACAGCCCATGAAAGTCCAGATGACAAAATCATCATGTCCTCCGAATCCACTCCACCATCACCAGGGTCTGGGTCCCCTCAGCTTGATCAGCTGCTTTCAGATCTTGAGGAAATGAAACTTAAGTTTAGACCAGAGACACTTGACACACGTCTGTCAGAATCCAGTGATGAAAGCCTGGAAGTTGATCAAATTTACATGTTTGAAGACCTTTCACCTGAAGATCGATGCCCTACAGAAGCTAGTGGCACTGTAAGAATCAGTGTGTTTTCTGTTATACAGCTTGCAGATGACACTAACAACACAAATGCAGGAGGCACAGAGCCTGAACATTTCCAGGCATCCATTCAAGATGAAAGTGAATTAGTCTCAGTTACTCCCGCTCCAACAAAAACCCCTGAAACAAGTGTACCATTAGGCCTTGGTAAACGTAACGATAGTCCTGTGTCCCCTACTGAGTCCCCTTCAATGCCAGAATCTCCCCAGAGATGTTGTAAAGTGATGGAACCATCACTGAACAAAAATGGTGAAAATGCTACTGAGACATTTTCTTCAGTGTCTTCCCCCAAAATAGCTGCAAAGAGTCAATCTGACATACCTGAAACTAATGTGGCTAATCCATTTGAGGAAGATTCTACAACTGACATTCTTCAAAGTCAAGAGGAATGTGAATCAACTTCAACATCCAATGACACAAGGAGTTTGAAAGAAGAAACACAGAGTATCCAAGATCAACTGCCACATTTATGGGAGGTGACCTCTGTTGACGACATTCAGACTGAAGATCTTTCTTCTCAGTCTATGTCTGATTTAACTCCTGAGACAGTTACATCTGCGAGATGTTTTAGCTTTGAGGAGCTGATCCCATACCCCTCCTCAGGGAACTTTGAGACATCTTCAGATGAGGATAGGCCAAGGACCAGTGGACATTATTCAGAAGATTCTCTGACTCCAGTAGACTTTGAGTATTTTCAGTCTCCTTCAGTTAAACCTAAAGCAGAGATGACTTCATCAACCTCTGATGAAGAGTACAGCATCCCACCTGGGTATGCAGAGAACTCTTCTACCACAAGCATCTATACCCACATGCCTCCAGGCTATGCAGAGGTTGTGCATAATCGTGAAGACAGCCCTACCTTTGAATACTCTGACCCAGAGCCTTACTTTGACTGCAGACAAGCTTCGTCAGATTTCTCAGAGACTGAGCCTGATGAACCTGGGTCAAGATCTAGGTCAAGTGGAGGTCAGCCCCAGGATTATCCCAGCCGTTCTAGAGTGCCAGAAAAAGTGAATCATGGAGTGCTGTTGTCATCTGGGAGTGAAGATTATGAGGATGCTCCTTTTGTCCACGAACCCCTTCATATTGTACATGAAGAGAGTGAAGAATTATTACACTATTCTGAAGCATCCGATGAAGAATTCACCTTGTGTGAGGCTTCACAACTGCCTCCTGTCTGTGAAATCGAGGCACATGATGATACTGATAATTCTCTGACAAGGGTAAGATGAGATTTGGTAAACCATTCCAACCTGCAAGCTTTCCCCGGAGCTGAGCTTAACCAAATACAATATTTGCTTAAGAGAGGAATGACTGCTAACCCTCTGGCCACGTGGATGGGATCTAAAACTCCTTATAACCCCCTTTTTTCATTTCAGATTTAACCAGTCCTAACTCAGCATGTCACTTTGCTGCCTGTAACCAGCTGTATCAGCTACAGTAATAGCAGAAGCTGTTTTTTCATCAGCAATAAGCACCCTAGTTCTTTAATTAAGTAAAAGCATGGTGTGTTTTGCAAATATTCTTTCCAAACTTCAGACTGCCACGTTGTTCTTTCCAATGTAAGACATGAACACTAATTATAAACTTCTCAAAAATCAATGGAAAGTGCATCATGTCACTCTGCTTATTGCTTACTTTGCTGTAAACATAGCATTCATATATTGTCATTCATTAAATCTCAATGGATTTCTGTTGCTTGGTCAGGAGATCACCGCAGAGCTGGGATCGATGTCAGAAAGTTCAGATGATGAATTTATGACCACCAGAATAGTGCGAAGGAGAGTTGTCATTCAGGTATCTGGTTTAGCATGACTGAGGGTGTTTTTAAATGAGCATGAAGGGCGTGGCTTCCAGAGTGCAACTTTAACCGGGCTAAGTCTTCAATGTGAAGTTAAAATATTTTACTGTCTAACAACCTTTAGTCTCATTAAAATGGGTGAAAATAAAATGTGTATATGAAGATTTAGGGTTTAAAAGAAATCTACCACCTGATTTGCATAGATGGCTGGACCCCATGATGGTGTTTTATGCTGCTGTGAGCATTTCTTTGTTGATTTATTTGACAACATAACCATTTTTCCCTGAGAATGCAAGTTTGTTTCCTGTATCCCAAAGTCCCTATTATTCTCACACTGAATTACAACCTAATATGCAAATTTTGGGTCCTGTTTTTCTCTAACATGTGTTGGCACTTTATTTTCAAAGTGGAGAATTAAACACATTAACATTACACTGACCCAAGTTACCATTCCTGATTTTTGTTTGTCTTGTTTGCCTTACAGGCTGATGAAATGCCTAATCTCCCCACTCAGTCAGTGACGGAAGAAAAGTACAAGGATGAAAATGGACACATTGTCGTCAAAAGGGTAAAGCATGATTCTACATTAGCTTTCATCCACATAACACATGGCACTTTTTAAACTGGTAGTGACAACAGCCAGTAAAGCTTGACAAAGCAAATTTGTGATTTTGCAGAAAAACCAAAGGCTCTGTTGCATTGTTGCTCAATTTCATTCAGACACAGACAACACTGGATTTTGCAATAAAATGCATGTAGACAATAACCTTAAACGAAAGTCTCACCACCTAACTGTCTTTGAACACACGATGTCCCTCAGGTTACCCGTAAAATTATTCGCAAGTGTGTTTCCGCTGATGGTGTGGAGCGCGAAGAGGTGTCATTAGAAGGAGCTCCCCAGGGGTCCGTCAGTATGGCAGAGGGAGATGGATACTCCAAGGTTGTGAAGCGGACTGTAGTGAAAAGTGAGGGAGACCATACAGAGGTGTGTGTCCTGTATATTATGTATCTTCATTATCATCGTCTTCCAAATCTCTTTTCTATCAGAAAATATCAGACAAACCAACATTCATAGTGGTTGTAGTATATAAGTGACTCCTAAATAACAAATAACTTTTTCTTCTGACCTAGGTAACATTTACTGAATCTGAGGGTTTCTCAGCATCAAGGCAGGAGACAGGTGAGGGCTGTCAGGTCAGTCGCGTAGAGAGGACAACAGTGGTGGAGGGAGAAAGGACAATGACACACCACGGTGATCCATCTTTGGCCTCTGACCTCCCCTCTGCCCAAGACGACTTCAAACAGGTTTGTTAACAATTCTTGTCACCATTATTCCATATCTCAGACTAAGCAGATTGTACACCTGATGCCTACCTGATGCACTGTATGTAATGGGGACTTTATTAGCTGTAGCTCGACTACAGTGTTTTTGTAGAAAATCGCCACAGGCGCAATTCATTACTAAATCATTCTCAATTAAGTGAAGACTGTTTTCTCTTGCCACCAGGCACTAGGTTATATAAGTGGTTTTAGAAGAGCAGAGCTCCCTCATGTGGTAGAGAGAGAGACTGTCAGAGAAGATGGAACTGTGGTCAGGAGGTGTGTGAGTGCTGGAGTGCACCTGTTTGATTGTGTCTCTGTGTTACTGCTTGTATTGAGTCGTGAGTGTGAACTTTTTAAAGTGACAGCTTTACTCTGGTTTTATTAGTTTTACTAATGTTGACTAATTTTTCAGTTGCTAACATTAACCAGTTAGGCAGGTAGCACACTGTGAGATTTTTTTCATGTTTGTAACTTAACATCTAGCATCTTATAGCATATGCTATACTATGTTTACGTGTGAAAAATAAAACAGACCCATTGTTGTCCCTTGCATGCAGGTAGAATTATTATTATCACACTATGCAGTGAAACAGTTTTGCATCTTGGTGTGGTTCTGTTCATGTGTGATCCAGTAAATCATAGTTTTTTTCTGTTAATTATATTGTATAATTTCTATCATTATTTATCTTTTACTTGGTATTGTTATGTACTGTGACTCCTGAAGCCTCTCGGAGAGGACAAGCAAAAGCAAACACACTGTAGATACCAGACAGCTGTAAGCATTTCACATAATTAGGAAGCTAAACAAGAGGCACAGCAACAGAAAGATAGTGTGTTCAATAAGTTCTGCCTCAGTGGTGGTACTTTGCTATCACAAGGTTTAGAAAATGCTTACAGTGACACATATACAAACAGGTGTACACAAATCAAAAGAAAACCTTGAATAAATAAGTGGAGAAACATAAATGCAGATTCTTCCAATGTAGGGCACAGGTCCATGAAAATAATGTAAATCATACTCATCAGATCTCATCACAATCGAACACTTATGGAGTAATATGTTTGAGAGCGTTCTCCACCATCATCAAAACACAAAATGAGGGAATATATTTCGGAAGAATGGTGTTCATCCCTCCAGTAATTGTCCACAGGAAAATTTGGCGGTTCATGGTGTTGCAACATTTACGAAAGACACTTTATTTTAAATTTATTTTTTTTAATTTAATTTCCACAGAACCACAAGTGCATGTTTGTGAGGATGCTGACCTGTCTTCCTCTGTTCATTTCCTCTCCCTCTCTGCTCCATCTCCAGGGCTCACATGCATAAAGGTCGCACCCTCAGACGAACAGTGGCCAAGGGAGCTGGGAAGCGCAAACAGGTTCTTCTAGAGCGAGTGGACAGTCCCAGAAAAGGGTCAAAACCACATGATCTCCAGCAGCATCTCCACCAGCTCTTTCACCGTTTCTACGAAGAAGACAAGGAGGACAATGATGATGATGAAGAGGAGGAGGAGGAAGAGTAGACGAATGTGTAACACTCCCCCCTACCCTGACTCCCTGGCTCTGTCCATGCTAAAGTCCCCCCTAATCCTATGCATTAGCCAACTTGCAATCCTAGTGTGCACCACAGCACCTCAAAGCTACCACAGTCTTCCCATTTAAGTCGTGGTGGATGACATATTGTTCACAATTTGGAGTTTTCTTCCCTGGCTGGTGTAATGTATTCATGATTTTCTTTTCATGTTCTGATGTTGTTTTGCCTTTTTTGTGACCAAAGAAAGCCTTCTGTTGTTTTCCTGATTCATTTTACTTTCCATGTCAGAATTGTCTGTGATATTTATGTCCTGATTCTGTGGTAGAGCAAAGAAAAAAAAACATAAAACAAAGAAAACAGTGGGAAACTATTCACATCAACTCTCACAAACCTCTTGATGGTAAAGAACACTTTACCTACAAAATACTGGCTCTACTCTCTGAGTAGGTGCTTGGACTGAAAGACAATATATCACACTGCACTGCCTCTCACAACCAGAGTTTCTCAGATATTGCTAACTGAAAAACTGTCTTACTCACTGTACTAGCCTATCCGCTCTTTTGAGTCAGGTGGTCAAGATGTCACGCAGAGAAAACAAGACTGTATCAACACTGACTTTAACTGCTGCTGCTGTGTTTTGTGTAGGCTATGTGTACTCTGTCTTTGGGAATTATATATTATCTATAATCTAGACATTACTGAACATCTGTAGCCTAGGAATTAATAATCACCCATGTGAAGTAGAGCAGGCATGACTAAGCAACATCTGTCATTATGATCCTAGCTTTGACTGCTTTGTAGTTATATGGATTGCCCTTCTGCCTCTCTTCTCCTTCTATGTGTGTCTTTCTTTCTGTGTTCTTATGTTTAATTCTAATTGTTATGGGGTTTTTTTGTTTTTTTGTTTTTTGGCTTTTCCTCTTGAATTGTTGACCTTGACTCGTATTGTATGGTTGGTGAATGTGTGAGTGAGGTTGTACTGTAGCTCCTTTATGTTTATTTTTAAGTTTGTCCATGCATGTGTTGAGTAAAATACTGCATTGACAACTGGTTTGAGAAGGGCATTTTGGCTGAGTTTAAATGCTGATGTTTGAAGATATGTTATTTCAGAGTTTATTTTTTTGATTCTGAGTTTAGCTTACTAGATTATCTAGAGAATTTATTTAACCTTTAGTTTGGGAGCCAATGAGAAGCTTCTTTTTATTTGAAAGTAACAAAAATTTGTCATTGGTGAATAAGATCGAGAAAGCTGTTTTAGAGACACTTGTTATACTTGATATTACATATGTGATAAGGTGATCAAGTGTTTATGCTTTATTTAGTTTTAGACTTTATTAGTTTATTTTTTGAATGAGAAACTGTTGGACCAGACTCTGACAGTTTTGTGGTGGGTGTTTGTGAGTGAATGAAAAAAGTTTATTTTACACACACTACATTTGCACTCCTGAATGTCAGGAGGGAACACCTCCTTGCTTTTTGTGCACAGGATATGATGTAAAGTATATCTTAGCCACAGGGATAGTCTCAGACATATGATAAATACAAGATAATGATACACCAGAGACACATGTAATGAGGCAGGTTGAGAGCTTAGATATATCATTATTCACAGCTCTGAGTATCGCTACTGTATGTATCTACAACATGTAATGTATTTATTTCACTATCACTGTTTACTTCGTGGATTTAGAAAAATGTAAAATGCAAACTAGTGGAAGTTCACTGTGACAGATATGCTTTTAATTTGAAGAATCAGCATCCCTTTTCTTTGATGATGACAGTTATATACATATACAATGCATATATAAATATCTATAAGGGCATGTATTACTGTATCAAAATTCAAAAAGACAAAAACAAAACGGCTGCAGTGTCTATGGCTGATAGAGAATAAAAGTCTACAAATGTAGAGTGGTGTATCTTGTGATATGTTGTGAATTTAACTGTGTTCAAGTGTTTTTCACTTGCCTAAGTTAATCATACATTACCACCGATATCATCTATTCTTCATCTTATTCATTTACATTTACATAAAACATACAGCACATGTTCTAATCTTTAATCAACAATGTGTGGCTTCTCATAAGAGAAGCAGGGCAGGTCTGGCTGTCCTGGTATTGAACCTAGTAGACCTGGGGCTTCCCCCTGCTGGGCATTAGAGGTAGTGCAATAGTGGAGGATCTCAGCTGCAGATTCTTGTTCATGAAAACTGATTTTTAAACTGACATTTTTAATATAATTTTTAATTGAATAATCATGTATGTATGTACTTTTCACAACGCTGAAGGACAAAAAGACCTACATACATACTATACCTTTAAGTCAACCATTCCATAAGGATGTATGTGCCCATATTTATATTTATTAAGTCACTCAAATCAATTGCTTGGGAAGAAGCGTCACTCGATATGAATAAGGTAGCAGCCATGTCAGTGGGGTGAAGAAATAAACATACCATCCATGCACAAGTCTGGGTGAAATAAAATATTTTGGAGGAGTTGTAATTATAGGATTAATCGCATCCTTTGGTTTTGCAGCCTACATCTGACCTACATTTAAAAACATAATTATTATGTCTAAATTTTCACACTTCAAAGAAAACTATTCTTTTGCCATGTATGAAATTCATTTTCCTCCCCAGATAATTGTTGCCACTACAAACTTTTAATAATACAAGCCATAGTAAGTTTGGAAGATAATGTGAGAGGATGAGGTGGAGGGCGGTCCTGGGATACCAAAATTGGGATGTTAAACATTCTGTTGGGGAAAGATTAATTCATTTACTCATCTACAGTCCCTCCAGGATTTCACAGGCTTTTTTGGGATTGTTGCGGGCTAAAATGCATGATTTTGTGGCAGCTTTTCTTTGTAATTGCGAGGAAAGTTGCGATGCTGGAGACAATAAAATTTGCAAAAGTTGTCACAATCTTGTATCTATAATTAATTATAAATCAAAGGCAACTTAGGTGGTGACCCAGTTTTATAACATTTTATGCCTTACTATACTATGACATTTTAATGCCTTAGTATACTATAATGTTTTTTGATATTTTTATACCTTATAATACTATGATATTTTTTTTTACATTTTTTGACATATACTATACTATGTTTTTTAAAATTTTCATGCCTTACTGTACGATATTCGGACATTTTCATGCTTTACTATTCTATGATATTTTATGACATTTTATGCCTTACTATACTATGACATTTTTATGAAATTTTATGCCTTGCGATAATATGCTATTTTAATGACATTTTATGCTTTACTATACTATGACATTTTAATGCCTTAGTATACTATAATATTTTTTGATATTTTTATACCTTATAATACTATGATATTTTTTGACATTTTTATGCCTTACTATCTATGACATTTTATGCCCTACTATGACATGAAGTTTTTTGATTTTTTTATGCCTTATGCCACTTATTTTTGACATTCTATGCCTTACTATACTGTGATGTTTTTTCACATTTTTATGCCTTACTATACCATGACATTTTTATGAAATTTTATGTCTTACTATACTGTGACATTTTAATGCCTTGGTATACTATACACATTTTTTTACGTTTTTGTGCCTCATTATAATAAGATAATTTTACATTTTTGTGCCTTACTGTATGCCTACTATGTTTATGTTTTTTATGCCTTACTATACTATCACATTTTTTATGACATTTTAATGCCTTACTATACTATGACTTTTTTTGATGTTTTTACTTTACTATACTAGTACAATATAATGACATTATTTGCCTATGCCAACTGTGAGGTTTTAATGACATTTCATGCCTTACTATACTGTCACATTTTATTCCTTAGTATACTATGATGTTTTTTGACGTTTTTATGACTTAGTATATGATGATGTTTTTTGACATTTTTATGCCTTACTATACTATGACATTTTTATGAAATTTATGCCTTATTATACTATGATATTTTTTACATTTCTATGTCTTACTATACTATTACATTTTATGCCTTAGATGTTTTTTGACGTTTGAATGCCTTACTTTACTATGATGCTTTTTGGCATTTTTATGCCTTACTATCCTATGACATTTTATGCCGTACATACTATGACGGTTTTATGACATTTTATGCCTTAATATACTGTGATGTTTTTTGACGATTTTATGCCTTACTATACTATTACATTTTTATGACATTTTTATGCCTTACTATACTATAACATTTCTATGACATTTTGATGCCTTACTATACTATGATGTTTTTTGACAGTTTTATGTCTTACTATAATGTTCTTTGACGTTTTTATGTCTTAGTATACTATGATGTTTTTTGAATTTTTTTATGCCTTACTATAGTATAACATTTTTTGACATTTCAAGTATGTTTTTTGACATTTTTATGCTTTACTATACTATCACACTCTTTTGACATTTTATTCCTTACTATACTGTCACATTGTAATGCATTGGTATACCATGATGTTTTTTGACATTTTTATGTCTTACTATACTATGATGTTTTTTGATGTTTTTTGCCTTACTATACCATGAAATTTTAATGCCTTGGTATACTACAGTGTTTTTTGAACTTTTTATGCCTTATTATAGTATGATATTTTTAAATTTTTGTGCCTTACTATACTACGATGTTTATTGACGTTTTTAGGCCTTACTAAAGTATTATGTTTTTTGACATTTTTGGGCCCTACTATACTAGGACATCTTTTCATTTTTATGCCATACTATACTATGACGTTTTTTGACATTTTTAGGCCTTATTAAATTATGATGTTTTCTTTTTTTTTACATTTTTAGGCCTTACTATACTATGGCATCTTTATACCATACATTACTAAGACATTTCTTCATATTTTTATGTCATACTATTCTATGACATTTTTTCATTTTTATGCCATACTATACTATGATGTTTTTTGACATTTTAATGCCTTACTATACTATGACATCTTGAAATCATACATTACAAAGACATTTTTTTGTATTTTTATACCTTACTATACTATGACATTTTTTCATTTTTATGCCATACTATACTATGACGTTTTTTGACATTTTTAGGCCTTATTAAATTATGATGTTTTTTTTACATTTTTAGGCCTTACTATACTATGACATCTTTATACCATACATTACTAAGACATTTTTTCATATTTTCATACTTTACTATACTATGACGTTTTTTGACATTTTTTTAGGCCTTATTAAATTATGATGTTTTTTTCACATTTGTAGGCCTTACTATACTATGACATCTTGATACCATACATTACTAAGACATTTTTTCATATTTTTATGCCATACTATTCTATGACATTTTTTAATTTTTATGCCATACTATACTATGATGTTTTTTGACATCTTAGGGCCTTACTAAATTATGACGTTTTTTTGAAATTTTTTGTCCCTACTATACTATGACATCTTGATACCATACATTACTAAGACATATTTTGAAATTTTATACTTTACTATACTATGACATTTTTTCATTTTTATGCCATACTATACTATGACGTTTTTTGACATTTTTAGACCCTACTATACTATGACATCTTTATACCATACATTACTAAGACATTCTTTCATATTTTTATCATACTATTCTATGACATTCTTTCATATTTTTGTCATACTATTCTATGACATTTTTTCATTTTTATGCCATACTATACTATGACGTTTTTTGACATTTTTAGGCCTTATTAAATTATGATGTTTTTTTGACATTTTTAGGCTCTACTATACTATGACATCTTTTTACCAAACATTACTAAGACATTTTTTCATTTTTATGCCATACTATACTATGACGTTTTTTTGACATTTTTAGACCCTACTATACTATGACATCTTTATACCATACATTACTAAGACATTTTTTCATATTTTTATGCCATACTATTCTGACATTTTTTGACATTTTTTTAGGCCTTATTAAATTATGACGTTTTTTTGACATTTTTAGACACTACTATACTATGACATCTTGATACCATACATTACTAAGACATTTTTTTATATTTTTATGCCATACGATACTATGACATTTTATCATCTATGCCATACTATACTATGACGTTTTCTGACATTTTTAGGCCTTATTAAATTATGATGTTTTTTGACATATTTTTTTTTTTTTTTTTTTTTTTTTTTGGGCTTTTGTGCCTTTATTGGACAGGATAGTGGAGAGAGACAGGAAATGGGGAGGCAGAGAGAGAGGGGGAATGACATGCAGTAAAGGCCGTCCGATGCGGGACTCGAACCGGGGCCAACTGCAGCGAGGACTGTAGCCTCTACACATGGGGCGCCTGCTTAGACCACTACACCACACGACGCTCCTTTTTTGACATTTTTATGCCTTAATATACTATGACATCTTGATACCATACATTACTAAGATATGTTTTCATATTTTTATACTTTACTATACGATGACATTTTTTCATTTTTATGCCATACTATATTATGATGTTTTTTGACATTTTATGCCTTACTATACTATGACATCTTGATACCATACATTACTAAGACATTTTTTCATATTTTTATACTTTACTATACTATGACATTTTTTCATTTTTATGCCACACTATTCTATGACGTTTTTTGACATTTTTATGCCATACTATACTATGACGTTTTTTGACATTTTTAGACCCTACTATACTATGACATCTTTATACCATACATTACTAAGACATTTTTTCATATTTTTATGCCATACTATTCTGACATTTTTTGACATTTTTTTAGGCCTTATTAAATTATGACGTTTTTTTGACATTTTTAGACACTACTATACTATGACATCTTGATACCATACATTACTAAGACATTTTTTTATATTTTTATGCCATACGATACTATGACATTTTATCATCTATGCCATACTATACTATGACGTTTTCTGACATTTTTAGGCCTTATTAAATTATGATGTTTTTTGACATATTTTTTTTTTTTTTTTTTTTTTTTTTTGGGCTTTTGTGCCTTTATTGGACAGGATAGTGGAGAGAGACAGGAAATGGGGAGGCAGAGAGAGAGGGGGAATGACATGCAGTAAAGGCCGTCCGATGCGGGACTCGAACCGGGGCCAACTGCAGCGAGGACTGTAGCCTCTACACATGGGGCGCCTGCTTAGACCACTACACCACACGACGCTCCTTTTTTGACATTTTTATGCCTTACTATACTATGACATCTTGATACCATACATTACTAAGATATGTTTTCATATTTTTATACTTTACTATACGATGACATTTTTTCATTTTTATGCCATACTATATTATGATGTTTTCTGACATTTTATGCCTTACTATACTATGACATCTTGATACCATACATTACTAAGACATTTTTTCATATTTTTATACTTTACTATACTATGACATTTTTTCATTTTTATGCCACACTATTCTATGACGTTTTTTGACATTTTTAGGCCTTATTAAATTATGACGTTTTTTGACATTTTTAGGCCTTACTATACTATGACATCTTGATACCATACATTACTAAGATATGTGTTCATAGTTTTATGCCATACTATACTATGACGTTTTTTGACATTTTTTTCTTATTAAATTATGATGGGGTTTTTTTTACATTTTTATGCCTTACTATACTATGATATCCTGATACCATACGTTACTAAGACATTTTTTCATATTTTTATACATTACTATACTATGACATTTTTTCATTTTTATGCCATACTATACTATGACGTTTTTTGACATTTTTTTAGGCCTTATTAAATTATGATGTTTTTTTTTAAATGTTTAGGCCCTACTATACTATGACATCTTGATACCATACATTACTAAGATATGTTTTCATATTTTTATACTTTACTATACTATGACATTTTTTAATTTTTATGCCATACTTTACTATGACGTTTTTTGACATTTTTAGACCCTACTATACTATGACATCTTTATACCATACATTACTAAGACATTTTTTCATATTTTTATCATACTATTCTATGACATTCTTTCATATTTTTGTCATACTATTCTATGACATTTTTTCATTTTTATGCCATATTATATTATGATGTTTTTTGACATTTTATGCCTTATTAAATTATGACGTTTTTTGAAATTTTTAGGCCTTACTATACTATGACATCTTGATACCATACATTACTAAGATATGTGCTCATAGTTTTATGCCATACTAAACTATGACATTTTTTCATTTTTATGCCATACTATACTATGACGTTTTTTGACATTTTTTTTCTTATTAAATTATGATGGGTTTTTTTTTACATTTTTATGCCTTACTATACTATGATATCCTGATACCATACGTTACTAAGACATTTTTTCATATTTTTATACATTATTATACTATGACATTTTTTCATTTTTATGCCATACTATACTATGACATTTTTTGACATTTTTTTAGGCCTTATTAAATTATGATGTTTTTTGACATTTTTATGCCTTACTATACTATGACATCTTGATACCATACATTACTAAGATATGTTTTCATATTTTTATACTTTATTATACTATGACATTTTTTCATTTTTATGCCATACTTTACTATGACGTTTTTTGACATTTTTAGGCCTCATTAAATTATGATGTTTTTTTTTTTAAATGTTTAGGCCCTACTATACTATGACATCTTAAAACCATACATTACTAAGACATTTTTTCATATTTTTATACCTTACTATACTATGACATTTTTTCATTTTTATGCCATACTATACTATGACGTTTCTTTTTTTTACATTTTTAGGCCTTATTAAATTATGACTTTTTTTTTTTTTACATTTTTAGGCCCTTCTATACTATGACATCTTGATACCATACATTACTAAGAAATTTTTTCATATTTTTATACTTTACTATACTATGATATTTTTTCATTTTTATGCCATACTATACTATGACGTTTTTTTTTTTACATTTTTAGGCCTTATTAAATTATGACGTTTTTTGTCATTTTTAGGCCCTACTATACTATGTCATCTTGATACCATACGTTACTAAGATATGTTTTCATATTTTTATACTTTACTATGCTATGACATTTTTTCATTTTTATGCCATACTATACTATGACGTTTTTTGACATTTTTTTAGGCCTTATTAAATTATGATGTTTTTTGACATTTTTATGCCTTACTATACTATGACATCTTGATACCATACATTACTAAGATATGTTTTCATATTTTTATACTTTATTATACTATGACATTTTTTCATTTTTATGCCATACTTTACTATGACGTTTTTTGACATTTTTAGGCCTCATTAAATTATGATGTTTTTTTTTTTAAATGTTTAGGCCCTACTATACTATGACATCTTAAAACCATACATTACTAAGACATTTTTTCATATTTTTATACCTTACTATACTATGACATTTTTTCATTTTTATGCCATACTATACTATGACGTTTCTTTTTTTTACATTTTTAGGCCTTATTAAATTATGACTTTTTTTTTTTTTACATTTTTAGGCCCTTCTATACTATGACATCTTGATACCATACATTACTAAGACATTTTTTCATATTTTTATACTTTACTATACTATGATATTTTTTCATTTTTATGCCATACTATACTATGACGTTTTTTTTTTTACATTTTTAGGCCTTATTAAATTATGACGTTTTTTGTCATTTTTAGGCCCTACTATACTATGTCATCTTGATACCATACGTTACTAAGATATGTTTTCATATTTTTATACTTTAGTATGCTATGACATTTTTTCATTTTTATGCCATACTATACTATGACGTTTTTTGACATTTTTTTAGGCCTTATTAAATTATGATGTTTTTTGACATTTTTATGCCTTACTATACTATGACATCTTGATACCATACATTACTAAGATATGTTTTCATATTTTTATACTTTATTATACTATGACATTTTTTCATTTTTATGCCATACTTTACTATGACGTTTTTTGACATTTTTAGGCCTCATTAAATTATGATGTTTTTTTTTTTAAATGTTTAGGCCCTACTATACTATGACATCTTAAAACCATACATTACTAAGACATTTTTTCATATTTTTATACCTTACTATACTATGACATTTTTTCATTTTTATGCCATACTATACTATGACGTTTCTTTTTTTTACATTTTTAGGCCCTGCTATACTATGACATCTTGATACCATACATTACTAACATTTTTTCATATTTTTATACTTTACTATACTATGACATTTTTTCATTTTTATGCCATACTATACTATGACGTTTTTTGACATTTTTTTAGGCCTTATTAAATTATGATGTTTTTTGACATTTTTATGCCTTACTATACTATGACATCTTGATACCATACATTACTAAGATATGTTTTCATATTTTTATACTTTACTATGCTATGACATTTTTTCATTTTTATGCCATACTATACTATGACGTTTTTTGACATTTTTTTAGGCCTTATTAAATTATGATGTTTTTTTTTACATTTTTAGGCCTTACTATACTATGACATCTTGATACCATACATTACTAAGATATGTTTTCATATTTTTATTATGCAATACTATAGTATGACGTTTTTTGAGATCTTAAGGCCTTACTAAATAATGACGTTTTTTGACATTTTTAGGCCCTAATATACTATGACATCTTGATACCATACATTACTAAGACATTTTTTCATATTTTTATACCTTACTATACTATGTCATTTTTTCATTTTTATGCCATACTATACTATGACGTTTTTTGACATTTTTTTAGGCCTTATTAAATTATGATGTTTTTTGACATTTTTATGCCTTACTATACTATGACATCTTGATACCATACATTACTAAGATATGTTTTCATATTTTTATACTTTATTATACTATGACATTTTTTCATTTTTATGCCATACTTTACTATGACGTTTTTTGACATTTTTAGGCCTCATTAAATTATGATGTTTTTTTTTTTAAATGTTTAGGCCCTACTATACTATGACATCTTAAAACCATACATTACTAAGACATTTTTTCATATTTTTATACCTTACTATACTATGACATTTTTTCATTTTTATGCCATACTATACTATGACGTTTCTTTTTTTTACATTTTTAGGCCCTGCTATACTATGACATCTTGATACCATACATTACTAACATTTTTTCATATTTTTATACTTTACTATACTATGACATTTTTTCATTTTTATGCCATACTATACTATGACGTTTTTTGACATTTTTTAGGCCTTATTAAATTATGATGTTTTTTGACATTTTTATGCCTTACTATACTATGACATCTTGATACCATACATTACTAAGATATGTTTTCATATTTTTATACTTTACTATACTATGACATTTTTTCATTTTTATGCCATACTATACTATGACGTTTTTTGACATTTTTTTAGGCCTTATTAAATTATGATGTTTTTTTTTACATTTTTAGGCCTTACTATACTATGACATCTTGATACCATACATTACTAAGATATGTTTTCATATTTTTATTATGCAATACTATAGTATGACGTTTTTTGAGATCTTTAGGCCTTATTAAATTATGATGTTTTTTGACATTTTTATGCCTTACTATACTATGACATCTTGATACCATACATTACTAAGATATGTTTTCATATTTTTATACTTTACTATGCTATGACATTTTTTCATTTTTATGCCATACTATACTATGACGTTTTTTGACATTTTTTTAGGCCTTATTAAATTATGATGTTTTTTTTTACATTCTTATGCCATACTATATTATGACATCTTGATACCATACATTACTAAGATATGTTTTCATATTTTTATTATGCAATACTATAGTATGACGTTTTTTGAGATCTTAAGGCCTTACTAAATAATGACGTTTTTTGACATTTTTAGGCCCTAATATACTATGACATCTTGATACCATACATTACTAAGACATTTTTTCATATTTTTATACCTTACTATACTATGTCATTTTTTCATTTTTATGCCATACTATACTATGACGTTTTTTGACATTTTTTTAGGCCTTATTAAATTATGATGTTTTTTGACATTTTTATGCCTTACTATACTATGACATCTTGATACCATACATTACTAAGATATGTTTTCATATTTTTATACTTTATTATACTATGACATTTTTTCATTTTTATGCCATACTTTACTATGACGTTTTTTGACATTTTTAGGCCTCATTAAATTATGATGTTTTTTTTTTTAAATGTTTAGGCCCTACTATACTATGACATCTTAAAACCATACATTACTAAGACATTTTTTCATATTTTTATACCTTACTATACTATGACATTTTTTCATTTTTATGCCATACTATACTATGACGTTTCTTTTTTTTACATTTTTAGGCCCTGCTATACTATGACATCTTGATACCATACATTACTAACATTTTTTCATATTTTTATACTTTACTATACTATGACATTTTTTCATTTTTATGCCATACTATACTATGACGTTTTTTGACATTTTTTAGGCCTTATTAAATTATGATGTTTTTTGACATTTTTATGCCTTACTATACTATGACATCTTGATACCATACATTACTAAGATATGTTTTCATATTTTTATACTTTACTATGCTATGACATTTTTTCATTTTTATGCCATACTATACTATGACGTTTTTTGACATTTTTTTAGGCCTTATTAAATTATGATGTTTTTTTTTACATTTTTAGGCCTTACTATACTATGACATCTTGATACCATACATTACTAAGATATGTTTTCATATTTTTATTATGCAATACTATAGTATGACGTTTTTTGAGATCTTAAGGCCTTACTAAATAATGACGTTTTTTGACATTTTTAGGCCCTAATATACTATGACATCTTGATACCATACATTACTAAGACATTTTTTCATATTTTTATACCTTACTATACTATGTCATTTTTTCATTTTTATGCCATACTATACTATGACGTTTTTTGACATTTTTAGGCCTTATTAAATTATGGTTTTTTTTTTACATTTTTAGGCTCTACTATACTATGACATCTTTATACCAAACATTACTAAGACATTTTTTCATATTTTTATAATTTACTATACTGACATTTTTTCATTTTTATGCCATACTATACTATGACATTTTTTTTTGACATTTTTAGGCCTTATTAAATTATGACGTTTTTAGGCCCCACTATACTATGACGGTTTTATAAGTTTTTAAGCCTTACTATACTATCACATTTTTATGACATTTTATGCCCTACTACCAGACATCCTAAGAATATGTCTGAGCTGCATCAGTTCTTTAAAGAAGACTGGTCCAAAATTCCTCCTGAACATTGTGCAGGTCTGATTAGCAGATACTGGAAGCTCTTGTTTGAGGTTATTGGTGCAAAATGAAGTTCAACCAGTTATTAAATGCAAGGGTTCACTTACTTTTTCTACCACCACTGTGAATGTTTAATGGCTGTATTCAATACATAAGACACAAAATATTATAATTGTTTGTGTTATATTAATTTCGGGAAACTGTGTTTGTCTATATTTGTGACTTAGATGAACATCAGATCACATTTTATTACAATTCAGTGCAGAGAACCAGTTGATTCCAAAGGGCCACATACTTTTTCTTGCCACTGAAGGCATATTCTACATCTAATAGGTCATACACTACCCACAAGATGTCACCATTAAGCCAGAAAATAAAGATCAAAGGCTGTCCAATTTGTGCTTAACTCTTAAAATGTATTTGTTTATTTAAGATTTGTGTGTTTATTCTAGATATCATAATTACTGTAATGACCTGTCAAATACACAAAAATAGGTTCCTGAAATTACAAATTGCCCATTTTACTCTAGGGCAGTCCAGTTGGTGGTTTAAGTGGTTTACGTTTCATTTGCATGACACAACCTATACATTCGTTTGGGATTAATATATCATGAATGTATGTCCAGAGTGTATTAGTATAGAGCAAAGATCACACAGAAATGTTTCAAATAATTAACTTGAAATCTAACACTCACAACAGAAGCTCTGCTCCATCCCCATACTAGGCCAATAATGAACAACCAACAACACAAAACAGGTTAAACTCATTCATTATCACACCTTTTAGCTGATTTATTTATTTCTTAAACATGTTAAGCCATCCATTGCCGTGCTGGCAACAGGTACACACCATATAAGGAGTGGTGCATTGCATTGACATCATACGTTTCGTCAAAAGAAATTATTTTATCATATTTTCCCCTTAAAAAAAGAAGAGACAAACCAATTGAAAAGAGAAAACAGTACGGATGACAAAGACACTGGCATTGTCTTGCAGTGGTAAGGAGACCACAGGCTAGTAGAAGCACTGTCAAGGAAGACATCCCATTTATTACAGTCCAACTCTCATTTGACTTGTCTCCTTCACTGTTCTCTCACCATACTCTTGTATGACTGCAATCCAATGCTTTTATGACGCTTCCAGACTTATTGGCCCAACCATCAGGTTGACACTTCAACTGACTGAAGGTAGAGACTATAGTGCCTTTGCTCAATCTTCATCTCCACCTTCTCCGTGCAACTGGCAAAGTAACACACTGGAAATGACAAGAATAAAATGACAACAGAAACCCTACATACAGTCATACAATACAAGTACAAACATTATGAAAAATGAGCTTGTTTTCTTCTCATTTTTATACAAAATGTAAGGGTGCTTCTGCAACCAGGAGTTTATTTAGCCTCCTTTTAGATATGAGGTTTTGATATTTATGTCAACCATGACTGTGTTATTGTTTTTACAGCAGTTCCATGATATTGGAGGACATTGGAAACATTTGGGACAGGACTGATGCACAACATTAACAAATGCAAACAAACAAGTCAGTGATTCACTAATCAAACAGAAGATATTATAGTTTCATATGATCTTACTCACAATATTCCCCCCCATGCACTACACAATAGTCTTGAATTTTCATATATTACATATATGCTACATTCTCTTATTTCTTATTTCACTGATATAAAGGCAAACATACCTCAATGCAAAGTGTAAGCTGCTCTGCTTTTCTTTACATTTAAATTAGTATTATAGGTTGAAATTGGACAATTCAAACAGTATGACTTAGCTCATAGCAAACATAAATGTAGCTCATAAACTGGATTTTACGTAAACTCTTAATTTCTCTGATAGCAAGAATAGCAATTTCAATGTTTGTTTTTGTTTTTATCAACAATCACAATGTATATACATCACCAGAACTAAAGCAAGCTCAATTTTAACATTCTGATCTTCCAAATGTTTTTGTATTGCACACACATAAATACACATAAAAATACAGAACTAATTTTTGGGAGAGGTTACAGTAGTAGATTTTTAAACATCTCTATTTTATATTTAAAATGCATACCAAAACATCTTAAAAAACAAACAAAAAAATGTTGTCAATATGCTTGTTTCATAATGTCCAGATACGGTGTGCAGCCACCCGATGGTGGTTTTGAATGATGTCCATTAATAAAATGCCATAACAGTAAAATGTATTAATACTTGTGTCCTGTGCGATGTCATGTCCTTATAGAAGGGTCAAAGGTCAGAGAGCAGTCATGGGTTGGCTAGTTGACTGCCCTTCTAGATTTGCTGATGGGATTTTTTTTCTTTTTTTGACCAAATGTTGATATTCCATTAACTGCAAAAGGAGGGAGAGAGAACATAAATGTCAGCCTATACTGACAGAAATCATAAAGTAATGAAAATGTTAACTGTGTCGATAAATAATCAGAACAGTATAACCTTTTTTTCACAGCAAACATTAGAACCTGTAAGAGCAGGAAAAGCACAGATGTGGATACTACCATTAAAAGGCCCTGGCACAATACCACTGTTCTCACTTGGAATGTCCCTTACACACCTATGGTTCACCCCAACCTACGATTTCATTTATCTGGCGTCATTAGCCCTCTCCTTGGGGTTGTGCAAGTGTGTACAGGTCGTGCTTGACAGCCGTATTACTCTCCTGTCTCTTTTGTTGAACTTGTTCAGGTGGAACATAAGCCTTTATGATTCATATTTGTTTGTGGTGTTTGGTGACCTCAGGTAATTCTCAGCATAACTCCATCTAAGTGAATAGTAAGTGAAATAGTGGAAAATGGAAATACAAGGGTGTGCACGGCCCATAAATGGAGCATAGCTGTAATTAAAATGATACACCTATACCTATTCCTTTCTTGCTATGACAAATCAAAGGGTCCGTCATGAAAAAGACCTGTTCAGCCTGCTTGTGTGATGCATTAAAGACTGAATTGTCAAGCTGAAGAATATCAGAGCTCTTAAATACTCCACCTTTGAAACTGACTGTTGAATTGACTAAACTCCTCCATCTGGCAAGGACTGTCCAATCACAGTGGGTCTGTCAAGCTTTGGATTTCCCCACATAATGCAATTGTGTGTTGGCAGGGTGGTGTCATTTTTGTTTTGTTTTTCTAAAGCAAAAGCTTTCTATCATACACTGTTGCTCATAAGGTGGAAATAAAATATTTTTTTAGCTCTTTCCATGAAATGATTGTGTGTTTATTTATATTTCACCTGGGTAATTGGGGCACATAATGTAATCATTGCACCTGGTCAAAAGTGATTACTGATGCATTTAAATAGGAATAAACAGAGGATTATGTCTGAAAACAAAATTATTCCAACTTTATGGGCAACAGTGTATATGCAGCCATCAAGTGCATATTTAGTTTTAAAATGAGTCGAAAACAGTAACAGCTAAAAGTTAGCTGTAGACAGAGTTTTCGCATTGGTTTAAGCTAGCTAGCGACAACTGGTAAAATATGCTTCAACAATCGTCATTCTACCTGTCAAAATCTATGGTTATTCACTAAAAAGGTCTTTAGAAATGACTGCAAATTTCGAGGAGTAAATCTGCTCCCTTTAAAACAGTAAACTACATCATGTGCAGTGCTAGAATAGAAAAATTAGACAGGTGTAGAAACAGTAGCTAGGCGAGTGGGGCTAAGCGAATGGTTATCCCTTTCGCTAAGAGCCACCTCCATCATTGTTGGTCTGATTCAAAGTGTAACAACACAAAACTTAAAAGCAGAAGCCTGTTTCACTGCCATGTGGTTGAAGTTTGTAACCTGTTGCACCTGTGACCACACCCAACAGTGTGTACTGACACAGATGTAGAGTACACTTCTACATCACTGTATCAATGTGAGAGTTTTAACCACTGAAATCTGAAAAAAAAAAAAAAAAGAGCTCTGAGCTGGTGTTTAGTTTCTCTTTGATCAAAGTTTCAGCCGTGTGTTTCTTACTGTCTCTTACTGGGAAGGGATGCTGGGTGAGCCAGAGCGGTGGAAGTGGATGTTCTGCCACTTGCCGTCACGGCGATGCCACACACGGGTCTCCTCAGACTGCATGGTACGGGGCATGCCGCTGCCATCCATGTACTGGGTCAGTCGAATATAGGCAATACATGCTGCATTTTCCCCAATTAGGTGCACATGTGGGTTCAAGAGGATGGTGTGCACCGGCTTGTTCCCTTTGGAGAGAGCTGGGAGTGAGAAACAGCAACTCATTACAGGGAGGTTACAGAAATCTAATATAGCTGCATGGCTATACGAAACATAGCACTGATCCTACCTTAGAAGGTTTGTTAACTGATATGAAAACAATATGAACTAAAGTCTCCATATGTTGATGCTGGATGGTGGACAAGCACAAGCTTGCCAAGTGATTGAGGTTTCTGGGACATATCTGGTTTATTTGAACTATTTTTACCACGACTGAGGACATTCTGCCATTTATAGCAGTCATTATTCATTAGTGATTTCATACTCCAAGGTTAGTCCATAATCACAGCCATGCCCTTGCAGTGTACCAGCAAACACGAACTGTAAACTGATCAGTGTGACTATTGATATAGAACAAACAATTTATCCCATGCCCACTAATGCACAATTTACACTCCCCTTGGGGGCCTCCCTTGTGATTTTACCCTACCAATTAATGTGAAGCAATGAAACAGATTTCTGTGCAGAATTTTAGGGTATTTTGTCTCTCTCTGTACATCATCTGTTTGTTTCTAGCTCTTGTTGCTGCAGTGCATGGGTGTACATTTGGGAATAGATAGAAGGGACATGTCCTTCCTAATGTCCAGGCGTTGCTGAATTGTCCTGCCAATGTTTTTTACCCATCTCACATGATCTTGCCATTTTAACTCCCCTCTGTTTTCTGTCAAATGTTGGCTATCATGATAAGGAGTAAAAGACTGGGATATGTGTGATGCACGACTATGATCTGGAAAAACACAACTTCAAACTGCATTATGCAAGTTGACAAGCAGCAGCTCGGTGGTAGCAGTGGTGGAGTTGGTGATGAGCGGTGGTGAATTTGAAACAGTATTTATATTTATATCTATAGTTTAAAGGTTTCAAATGTTGAAAACATCTTCACCGGACAAAAATAACATCAGTTGATATTATATCTAAATTTGAGTGAAGTGTTTTCTTATTTGTGAGGTGAAAACGCCTCCCAAAGCAAATTAAGACATCAGGTTCTTTTTAAAGAAGAACTGAAATGTGCGCAACAGCTGAGCTTACTGTAGCTAATAAGAAGATTCTGTAATCAATCCAAACATGTATCTTCTTTGAAATTAGTTTGAGAAATACTTACTATTTAAAGCCTCCCTTCCTCTCTCCATGAGTGGATCGAGAGCAGAGTTCTTACTGCATATGGGTCATTAAGACATGAACATTTTCATGAAGTCAATTAGTCACAACTGATTTGTTTGTTAATGTCATCATTTTATTCTGAAAATCCTGTCAAGACACAGTTGAGCTGCAGGCTCTCAGGTGAGCTCTGATGCCCTAGTGAGTTCAGGGTGCTAAGTAATAATAATACGAGAAGTGTTTTTTTAAATATAAAAGGAAAAATCTTTATCTCTGTCATGCAACGCTTGAGTTGTGTTGCCCAAAGCAAAAAAATGAAAGGACACAATTACAGAATCTAAGGTCAGATTTGAAAATGGCTCACAGCAGATAGTTGGCTCAAACAGAGCAGCACACTATCTACAGGGTTTTAAAAATGTATTTCCTTGTAAGATCCCCTTGAAAATCTTTCATGTCAATATTTCTGTTAATTATAAAAAGTAAAATATCTGCTTAAAAGCAGCAAAAAAGCTGACAAAAAACTCAAACATACGCCCTTGTTGCAGTGAGTGAGTTATTGTTGTTATACTATCACTTAACATTGTGGGACAAAACCTCACTGAAAGATTTAGTGATCTTAGTGCACTGTAGATATACTTCATTTTGTCACGTTTTTCAATTACTGGGCAATGTATTCAAATAAGGTGAGAATTGTACATTGTGTATTTTTGGCTCCATAGCTGCGGTGTGACGGTTGGCCAGGACATTAAATTGAACACTGAAAGTTCTCCCCACTGAGAATTAGACAGGGAAGTCTTTCACATGTGGTTCAAAGAGGATATCTTATGCATTACAAAGTCACAAAAGAACATTGTGCCGGTGTAAGCAAGCAAGTTCATTGGAAACCTATTTAAAATTGTCAGACCATCTGGAAAACGTTAAGCTGAAGTAAATAATCAACACACAGCCTCTAATTGCTCCATGGGTCAAATTCTCATCGGAGCAACCCCAGATCCAAAGCATCTACAATTCAACTGCTTTGGAGAACATTGGCAAGAGCAAGCATTTTACATTGTGAAAAATTTCCCTCTCAACACTATAATTCTGTTGGGACTCTAATTAGCCATTGTATTCATCTATTGTGTAAAATGTGACAGTTTCAGCCCACCTGGAACTGTCCTAATGGTGCTGGTAAAATTTGTTTTCTGACAAAGTCATGATTGATGTTTTTTCAACTCACCATTCTCAAAGTAAAAGCGATGGAAGTCATGTCCTTCCACCAAGTTACCCAAAGCTTCGGGCTCAAAGGAAGTCAGACCAGGATCACAAATCTTCCTGTAACACCAAAAAAAGAAAAGAAGACTCAGAGAAGAAGACTCAACATAGTAAAGAAAGCATATCAGTTTCCAGTTAGATGTCACTGTATAAATGCTGAGAGAAAGAAACTTACGCATATGCCTCAAAGTCTCCATTGTTGATAGACTCAATCAACTGCTCCGTCACTTTGATAATTTCCTGTTTGCGAGCTATAAGACAAGATCACAGAACATCAGCTACACAAACTGATGTACAAAAATTACTAGTTGTTACTGTATTTCAGGCAAATGTAGGGTCTGAGTGCAGATAAAGGGAGTCTGACATCAAATCAGCTTCAAACAGGTTCTAGTCTACGAAATCAGCAGGATTTCAAAGTTATTAGAAATGGAAGGCGCTCGAAAAAGTATTTCACAAAGTCATTTCATGTCTGTGTAACACAACAAAAAGAAGGCCTCCCATGACTAATAGGAATATCAGGCAGGAAAATGCAGGCTGACACGATTCCTTTCACCCAACAAAGCTCAAAATGAACAAAGACAAACCAATGCTCAGATGCAAGTATTTTCTACAAAAGCAGTTTCAACTAAGTAATGGTGACAGTTACCTTTATTGTTATTGGTGCAGGCTGGGGGATATTGAAAAAAGTACTTAATTTGTGCAACAAAAAGACAGTAAATAATAAAAGAAAATACTGTATATCATTATAATAGTCTTTCAAAGGCATAAACTACAATGCTGAGCTACATGTGTGTATGTGAGTCAGCTTTTAACTGTGTGAGTCAATGTTTGGGTATCTCAGAACATAAGGGAAATGGAGGAGTGAGAAGGGAATATGTATCAACAAGACAGGAATATACAGCAGGAGAGCATCCTCTTCAATTCATACACAGAAGAAGGAGAGGGGTGAAGCAGATAATTTAGGGGTCAAAAACAGAGGGTTTTTTTCTCTGGGGAAGAGGTAGTCAATGCAACACAAGGAGAAATAATCTCAAACATTAAATCATCTAAATGAAGGAAATCATTTGAAAAGTAGGAACCCAGGATTTGAGGCACTTTACATGTTGGGAGCAGTTTCCTCCAGTGATGACTGACTAGATAATAGGAGGGGAACAAAACAGGGCATCTCCCATACTGTGGAGGGACTTACTCTGAACTGAGGAGGTGGGAGTCTGTCTTGAGTCAGACATCTGTGAGGAACGGCTCTTAGAGCTCAAGATACCGCTCACTAAGCTGCCCAGACGAAGGGCTGCCGAGTGTGTGTGTGGTGGTGTGGGAGGTAACCGAAATACATATGTATGGGCAAAGGCGGGATAGAAATTATGGGGAAAACAAGTATATTTTCAACAAAACATAAAAAAGGAAGGAAAGAAAACAGAAAGAAGACATTTAGTAATAGTGAAATCAAGACAGTGTATGTAAATGAAGAAGAAAAAGCAAGTAGTGTTGACAAATGTCAGCATCAACCTCAGACATAAAATGGGAGAAACTTGAGGATGTGAGGGAGGGTAGGACAAAAAAAGAACAGGGCGGACTGCTTTTTGCAGGAAGAGTTGACAGCCAGAGGGGGGTTGCAGTAGTGAACTTGCTGTGCAGTTACAAAACAGGGTGAAGAGAAGCATACAAAGTGATCGAGTGATCGGTCTGAATGGAAATGGCGAGGACTGACTGTTGTAAGTGCACAGTGTAGGCGACAACTGTTAAGTATGAGAAAACAAATAGGCTACACAAGTTTCCCTACCTTTTACATCTTCATCCTCTATGGTAGTGTTGGCACTCTCAACAGACTCCTTAAGAATGGCAACATATACATTTTAGTCCTTTGTATTTGTATATATTGATGATGATATGGTACAATGTATGTTTTAAATATCAATGATTGTTGGAAGAAAGAAGTTTGTAATAAAATGCTAAGCTCAAAGCTATCTTTAAGAATTTAAGATTTTATTTTCTTTATCCTTTATTGCAAAATAGCAGACAACAAATAAGAAGATGGAGAGGGTTAATGACATGCAACTAAGACCCCAGCTGGGTTTAAATCAGGGATGTTGTAAGTACATGGTCAGGATATTAAACCCTGATGCCACCAGTATTCCCCACTGAACATAATTTATTAATGTTTGATTATGTAAGAGTCAAAGTTAAGCGCTGTTTTTGGTGTTAGGGAGATACTGTTGTTTTTTTATTAACTGTACTGTGAAAGGAAAAAGCCTGAAGTACAGGAACAAATGGCTTTAATATGAATAAATGCAGCTAACAATGAACATGGTGGTTTTGTTGTAATACCTTGTTTCCATCCACAGGGTTGTGAATCACAGTTGTCTGTGGTTCCTGAAGAGCAAAAGTGACAGAGAACTTGTGGGAAGAGATAACTAAAGAAACCCAGAAAAAGGTATGATGGCACAGGAGCTGGTAAAGCATATGTGTGTTTTCAGAATTTGATGGTTGAGAAGGTCTATCTATCTATCTAACTATCTATTTAATAAAGAATAAACCCTTCTTCGCTTGTTTTCTGTCTTTGTGCTTATATTATCTCCCTTCTTGTATGGTAATGTCTTTTTTTCTGCTTTTCTCTCATCAGCCCTCACCAGTGTCCTGCCTTAGTAATCAGATGTCTGGGCTTTTGTGGAATCGATCCTGATGACCAGCTCAGTCCTTCTAATCACTCACCCAGATTACACTAGATTATAACATCAGCAGCCTACATCTGTGTGTGTGTGTGTGTGTGTGTGTGTGTGTGTGTGTGTGTGTGTGTGTGTGTGGTGTGTGTGTGTGTGTGTGTGCGTGCATGTGTGTGTGTGTGCATTATGATGATGGAGAGAGAAAGGAGGATAGAGAGAGAGAGAGAGAGAGAGAGAAAGAGATGTCATGTGCCTGTGTTCATGCGTAATCATCTAGACAGCAAATGGGGAGACAGGAAGCCTTTGACATCATGCAGAGCAGCAGTCATGTGGCCTGACGTAGGCAGCCAGTCAGCAGACACCATGCACAAGCCAATGAGTGACGGCCAAACCACTTGGGAACGTGGCATCACATTGAGCTGACAAACTCACTCTCCAGCCATGCACAGACAAACTATACGATCAACATATCCTTGGATTATGAATTTTACTTTCACATGCAACAACGAAAACAGTAAAGTACTTTTCATGACACGGGAGGAGTTCATGCATGCCGTAGGTTTGTAAAGAGGAAGGAGAGGGGAGAGATTCTTGCAGAGGAAAAAGGGAGAAGGAGAGGGAGGGGGTAGGAGGGGTGGGGGGTTGAGGTAGAGGTTGCCCCTTACTACAGATTTAGGACCACACTACTCAAAGTCAAATCCAAACATGTACAGTATGTGAAGCCTTATTGCTCAAGCCCTACATTATCATTATACAGATCCAGCAAATCCTAAATGGCCGAGCTCGGGTATTCCCCCATGCATGCTTTGCTAATTCAGATGAATGAATGAACACATCAATCTGAATTATGAATATGTTACCTTTCATACTTAGCTTTATCAACTATGGTGCAACTGAGACATGCTGCGCAGTGGCAAAAGCTTTTACACATTATTTCATTCAGGGATAGCCTATAGTTGAGCTAGACATCCGTCTCACCCTGTGTTATCACCCATTATATTTTTCATATTCTTATGCACCTGGTAAAGAATTTAAATAGTAACAAGCAAGGTTGAGATCAAACAGGAACTGATCTGACCCCCTTCTGTGAAAGGGTGAACCTGTACCTCCTCCACAGTTGGGGGTGTGAGATGGGGAGTTGCAGAAGTTTTGCAGATGAAGGTGCGAGTGTAGGTGAGGGTGTGTGTGTATACCAGTGCAGGGGCAGGGCCAGTGTCTTTAGGACTGGTCACTGTGTTGGCTTTGTTGTTGACCTGCAGGGGGCAGTGTAGAGGGGAAATGACACACACACACTTTTCAGACCCACTTGTGCACACATGCATATACACACACACACACTCGGGCAACGGTCCATTCCAAACCTAACCCTAACCTATGTCTCAGATCTGATGTTACCAACTGTTACTGTTACCAACCAAGACCTCTTTATCAAATCTGTGTATTTCATAAAGCAGATTTAGGCAGACAGGTTTATCCCGAAAGTAATTGGAGGAAAACTTCTTCTGTTTCAAAAACATTTCTTAATAGACACATTTTGATTTATTCTAAACTGCTAGACCTACAAGAATATAAAAGGGGTTGTTAGTAACCATATGGGGGAGATGAGGAGACAGCTATTTCAATTTATTTTTGACCAGCCTCCCTGTCAGATAAGCTAGGAACAGGCATTAAATTTACACAAGAGCGGACCAATTATATAAAAAAAAGGGAAACTATGCTGACAGGCCATTTTCCAACTGAGATCTTTCCAATAAAATGTCCCTCATCCATCTATATGAATGTTGATTTATATTGGTACAACTGAAGAAAAAAAAAAATCAAATAAGTAATATTAATAATCATAAAATTGTGGGAAAGACTGTCATGTTCAGTGAATTAATACACTTGGCTATGTTTACTGTTTACTTATCACAAATTGTGATAAAGGAAATCAACACAAGGTAATAGATTTCATCTGGATTCACCAATTCAGAGGGAAAATTTTCCCTGATATTTTGTACATTCAGTATGTTTCTTTCAGATAACATACTACTCTATATTGTCAAACTTTCACTCTCTTGACATGTCTCTTCAATTTTTACTCTAATGAGGTATTTTTTTTTTAAATTCTCATTTTCCCTCATCCATGTGACACCATTCACACTCCCTGGAACGGACATAGTGTAGGCCTGAGTAAGACCCAAACACATAGACACTGATTCAGACAATGTATGCAGAGGTCCAACCTCAAATTAAAACTCACTTAAATGTAGAACAGGCACACAGAATTAGTCAGCCACACAAAAATCTCAACACACACGTGCACATGTGAACACATGCACCTCTGCGTTAAGTGTTAATTTCAGATCAGACCCCAAACACACAGAGAAATTAGGAAAGAGCACAACAGAGGCTCTAAAGTAAAGATTAAGTGACTATGGAAAATGTGAGACATGGTCCAATAAGGAAATACAGGCAGGAAGAGACACCATAGAGACCAGTATTTAGAAAAAAGAAAGGATAATTGTAATAGAAATATAGTCACTCACATATAATCAATGTGGTCAGCTGTGCCACAAAACAACTGTGAGATCAAGCTAAGAAAGTAATCATTGCCCACTGCTTGGAGTGACTGTCCCTGAATGATGATGCTGTTAAGTGCAAAATGCATAATAATAATCCTCTGACGTTCCAACAGACTAATGCAAGTAACAAAGCATTCTCTTCTCTGTGCAAAGCGGCTCACCTTAACACCGTCGGGCTTCTTGTTGAGCAGACTCTTGGCTGCTGTAGAAGGAAAGAAAGAGACAGCACTTCAGCATGAGAGCTGACAAACAGAGTCCTGAGCCTGAGGCTACACTAACATGCAGCAAGCATATCAGTCAACTGTGCTTATCTTCAAACTCCAGGTGCAAAAATCCAACTGCAAGATCCATGATGCAATGCAACAGATGCTCTGAATGGCATCATCATTTATGCAAGGTTGTGTCCTACTACATATTAATTCACATGTGAGGGGCTGAAGGGTGGGTGGTTGACTGGGTGTGTATTTAGCAGGTGATGAAAAGGATAATCTACCTAACTCCAGGAGGCTCACACAGCATTCTTAACTTGACGTTTGCACGCATACACATGCACTTAACCACTAGTGCCCACATATACAATCCCATCACTCATCTCACGCTTTGTTTCTGACAGCATAAAGAATCCAAACACTAAGTTGCACTTCAAAATACATGCTGTATCCTTGTGTAAATTTCATTCTGATCTCATATTGGCACTTTGGCAAGCGTGAGATTCAATATTGCTCTTTTTGAATAACAAACACCTCATCTTCATGCATATGTGATTGGCTATTAGGAGAGCAAGAAAGGCTGAAAATTACAACTTATTGGCTGGGCCCTACCCCACATATTTCCCTGTCATTCCAAAAATCTTACCTCAAATGGATACCACAATCCAAAAAAAGAAGGAAAGAAAATTGAAAAAGGAAGAAGATGATGAATAAAAAGAGACACAAATGCACTAATGCATTTTTCTGTAGAATGAAGAGAGAAAACAGGCTGGTAAGAGCCTGAGAAATTAGAGATAGGTCAAAGGAAATACATGCAAAAAAGTATGACAGAGTGCAAAATAGTGGGAGAGAGTGGTAGAGCAACAGCTAGAGAGATAAAGAGAGATGACTCTGTTTACCAACGGCACACTGTATTTGTGCCAAGATCATCTTTGTTCTATAGAGAAACAGATCGAAGGCGTTCCAAAATAGGTTAACAAGCCTCTATTCATTTTTTTTTTCAAAGTTAAAGATTGACTACACATTTTTACCTATTTTGTAATGCTTCTGATTTGTTTCCTCGTGAATAGAAGATGCACTTATCTTAGAGCACCTACCCAAACCACCTCCAATATCAAAGGCTAAGAAATATTCCCAACCACCTGCTTTTTTTTTTTAGGATATATGTTTTTAGTTTGGGAAAACCAGGTCTCGGACACTAGGCTGAGAGAGACATACCTGAGAAGTTTCTTGTGACCAGCAAAGTGGTCAGTATGGCTCCCTGCAGTGGTAGAAGAGAAGGAAAGAAGAAGGTAATGATGATGGAAGGAAGGAAGAGAGAAATAGGAAGATTGATTATAAGGTTACAGCAAGAAAGTGGAGCACAGCAAAAGGGCAACTTGAAGGTTTAAGAGAACAACTCATCATTTCTGAGTTACCCTGAGAAGTCTTGAGTGAGGAAGACAGAAAGAGAGAGGGGGAGAGAGATGGGTGGATGGACTGTTCTACATAAATAGAAACATGAAGGATTGCCCGAAGCCTCACCTTGAGTTTCCTCCTGGCGTTGAATTTCTTCAGGCACTCCACAGTCTCCTGCCTGTGCATCATGGAGGCTACAGTGGACCGTTGCTGCAGGAAGAAGATGAGAGGATTTGAGGATTAGGAGGGAATGGAAACAATAGGTGGCAGGAATGTATTGTTGTGCATGTGTGGGCAATGTGATTGTTGGGAGAGGTGTGTTCATGGAAGTTAGACAATATAGAAATTTAAGCAGTCTGTTACTTACAGTAGTTAATTATCATCAGTGTGTGGATCTTTATTTATGTGTGTGTGTGTGTGTGTGTGTGTGTTGTGTGTGTGTGTGTGTGTGTGTGTGCCACATACGCAGATCCAGGGGTGTTTGAGGGCCTCTGCGGCAGTGATGCGTTTACTGGGATTGATGGTTAACATCTTGTTGATCAGATCTTTGGCCTCAGGAGTTACAGTGTCCCACTCTGGGGATGGGAACTGCAAAAGAAAACACAATGTCAAAACTCATTGCACAGATAAAGCAAATACAGGCAAAACATCATATGATTTTAATATTCTTCATGTAGCAAGTAAAAGGAAAGGATAAAAAATAACGAAAAACATGAATGAAGGGACAGAAAATTAATAAAACAAACATCCTTTGAGAGAAAGAGACACAAGAGATAAAGTAAACCTGTGTATTTAAGACTGACTTTGTGTGCATTAGTGCTACTGTTAGAATTAAGGGTGTCACCATATACTAGTATTGACGTCGTACAAACTATGTTGTTTGTTTTTAATGATAGCCCTACTCTGTATGCGAGTGCACACTTACATCATAGGCCCCAGCCTTAATTTGTTGGTAGAGGCGGTGTTGATCCTCATCCCAGAAGGGAGGGTAGCCCACCAGCAGGATGTACAAAATTACACCTGCAAGGTGGTGAAATGTGAAGTTAAGCAGGTAATAACGATATATTGCAGTGATTTTATTATTCAACAAGAACATAAAATTCACTCTTTTGACACTGCACAATACACTTGAAACAACATGAAGCTGCAGTGTAGGTGCAGACCACGCTTCTTCACACACCTGACCAGGTAAGACAAGGCCTTAGATTGAGGCCTTAGCTCCAGCGTCAAGTTCATTCGAACAGTTGCAGTGAGAGAATTTGAATGTTATTTACCACAGGCCCACATGTCCACTGGTTTCCCATATGGGTCTTTCCTCAGGACTTCTGGAGACAAGTAGCCTGGGGTGCCGGCAAAACCTGGAGGAGTGACATGGAGGGAGGGAGGAGATGTGGAATGGTAGGCGGGAGTGGGCATTTTATTGACTAGGCTAACTAAATGAGTGATTGCTTGATTGCTTGGTTGCTTGACTGACTGATTGTTTCAGGTTGAAAATGGATGGATGAATACTCACCAAACCATGCCTGCTGGTCCCCCTGCACCTCGATAGCCAGCCCAAAGTCAGCCAACTTGACCGCCGCCCCCTTCAGCTTACTGGCCAATAGAAGGTTCTCAGGCTGGGGGGGGCGGAGTCAAACAGGTTAGAGGTGAGAGGTCACACGCTCTGGGAACAAGCCGCCCACAGACACAGATCTAAAATCAGATTAGCCAAACCAAATCCTAATCCAAACCATTAGGGGTCAACGATGCTAAACTGCTCTTAAATCAGTGTCTGGGGCAACTCCCTTTTCTGCCACACATATGACAGAGAAACAGAAATGTGCACGGGACCAAGTCTCTACGTGACCACGGACATTTTCCATGCTGGAGCTGTGGACTTGCTCCCTCAGTCTCATGGATTCTGAGAGAGTGAATTGGTTGCAGACATGATACGTTTGTCCACAGTAACACCAATCCACTGTTAAAATCCATGAGTGGGAACAAAGTTCACACTGCAGGAAGAAGGATACAGGGGGAAGGTGTGGTGTCACAGGAGACGTGGGTGTAAAAACAAGTGACTCGGCCACATATGGGTAACCACAAACACACGCCGCACACTAACACAGTTTAGCACAATCGTAAATATATGCGAGCCCCCAGCAAGCACACACACACACACACACACACACACACACAAACACGCACACACCCACATATACACACGCGGACACAGGTGCAGAAAGGTCTTTGCTAACCTAAGGCCAGTTAGACAGTGTGTGCTCTAATGAATAATAGATTTCCTAACATTTAGAGACTCTAAACACAGCCAGCCTGTGTGCAGTCACTTCAGCAAAGAACATCTCCCCTTACAAAGTTGACGGATTGGAAATCTCATAAACCATCATGGTTACTCTGAATTTATTTATTTATTTATCTATTTTCTTGGTAGAACTAGAGGCTCACAATCCATTTGAACATATCCAAGTGAGCTTTCTTGCATTCTCTTCCCTCTTCCCTCCACATAAAAATGCTCTCGGGAGGTTATGAGAATACAGACTAAGAATAGAATATTCATGACCTTGGAAAATCTTTCACGTCTCAACATAATTTTTATACAATTATGCAAATGGTGATCATTCCTGAGATTCTGGCTTGTGGTTGCTCCTATTCCTGTCACCGTAGTGTTGCAGTCAGAGTACGACACACTCACACAAAGATACTAGCATGCTGTCTGAAACATAGCGGTAGTATTAAAAGACGATCTTTATTCTTGACATTGCCAGGACAAATACTGAACCAAGAATAAGGACTTTGTTTGAATTCTAATCCAGCAAACCAGTATTGCAGAAAATCTCCAAGCTAAGGTCAAGGTCAAATCACCTTTATTAACTGCCCAAAGCTTTTAAAGCCCCTACAAGGATAATAGAAGAATGTAACAACAAAAGAAATCTCTATAATGATATGATGTTTCTTCCCACTAGAGGAAACAATGAAAACTTCATCTTTATTTCATCAAACGAACTATAAAAAAAATAAAATAAAATAAAAAAACATAAAGATGCAAAGGTGAGGACTACGAGGGAACTATTGCCACCTGTTACACAGAGTCAGGACTAAAGAGAGCTGCACCCGTGGATGTGGTGATACAAACCTTCAGATCCCTGTGGACGATCCCATTAACATGGCAGTGATGGACACTCTCCAGGATCTGCTGTATGCAGTGGCTGAGGGCAGGCGAGTAATGAACGAGCGCAGGATTGTGATGGAACAAATGGAAGGAGAGACGGAAAGGCAAGAGAGAAAGGTAGAGAAAAAGAGACGGGAAGGGAAATTAATTGAGAGGAGGAGAAGAGGAAACAATCTCATAACAATGTATCATATGTTCCTCTCATTAGACTTCTTATGAGTGATTCTGTTTTCTTGATGGATGACATTCAGTCACATGACGGCAAGTCGCAGGATATAATGTATTACACTGTATGGACAAACCAAAGCTAAACAAAGTCTATGATAAGAAAACACAGATGCACACACACAAGCACATACACACACAAACACTTTTTTTCACACACACACACACTCTCTCCCTCTCTCCGTCTATGAGTATGATTAATGCCGCAGGCTATGTGTCGTTAATCACCTTTATAAATAACTCTATGAGATGCCTCAGAGACAAGGCAGCTGCATCACACCTCTGAGACGACCATATGTGAAACACACAAATATACACACACGTATAAAGGTGCACACAGTTGTTCTCTCCAGTAACGGACAGAGATGCATAACAGCTGCTGTGCTCAGCAGTGTATGTGGGTTTGCGCTACCTGGCGTCAGCCTCACTGTAGTACTCCCTGGCTACGATGTCCTCGAACAGCTCCCCTCCTGTCACCCTGTGGGGAGACAGAGACAATATTAGTGTGTGTAGACATCCTTACAAAACGTACAGTTATTACACCAGTGAACAATTTAGGTCAAGCTATAAACTTGATGTTATGTGTCTGTTTGTGTGCATGAATGGTTGCGTGAGAATGTGCAAGAGGTGGTTACATGTTTCTTTGCTGGAGTTTTATGAATGTGCAATAGAGGTCAGGGGATGTAGGTCAAGAGCCTTTTGCACCAGCTCTTCATCAATTCAAATGTGGTCTAGTTAGAGTTTGCTAAGCGGACACCTAGGCACCATCACACAGACTAGCTCTAACTCAAGAGGACATGTCAAATTTGAATGTGTGTATGTGGGAGTCTCTTACTCACAGATCAAACACCAGATAGTGGAAACCCTCTTCTGATATGCTGTCATGGAGCCGTACTGTGGAGAAAAGATCACAGGAGAGAAGAGAAAAAAAAAAACAGAAGAAAAAAACAAATAAAAGAGAAATCAGTTATACGCTTAGGTCAATACTCATAATTTCCAGCTTCCTTTGTTTTGCTCTGTCTCAGAAATAAGTTGTTAGTAGTCAGGTGTATCAGAAACACAAATTAAATCAAGTAGCTAAATGAGTCTGCAATGCATAATATATTCTACCTCCACTTAATATGATGATTCATGCTGTTATTAAGATCAATGTATGATCAAAACTTTTTAATGCTGATTTTTAAACTTTAAACTCTGACTTTGACTTCTTGGATTTAAGGACAGCTAGTTAATGCTTTCTTTAAATCCATTCAAATGTATAAATATTTAATATGAGAAAATAAACTTTCTGAATTGCTTTCACGTTAGGCCTTGATCCTTGCAGCTGTGCTGAAATTGCTACTGTGTTAATCTGAGGTATTAACATACGCAGGAGTTTGTATTGACATTAGGAAGTCAATAATGCCCTCAAAATGTGACTCCTGATAATAGAGAGGAATTGTCCCATATAATTCCTTTGTTTTCCTCCAATATATCATATATTGTCTTTTAACATAACACATCTGGGAGTCAAAATGATCCGTCACAGTTGTTCTCAAACTTTAGAAGAGCAGAGATATCTTGAAAAACGATTGGAATTGCAGCTCTGATGCAGAACTGATTTGAGGAATCACAATTAATGACAGCAAAGGAAAGAAAGAACACGAGAGGATGAGTGTGAACAGAAGAAAAGAGGAGAGACAGCTTCTGTCAGAGGCATAATGAGGAGGAAAGAGTGTAGAGGGTCAGTGGTTTAGGGGGAGGGTGAAGTGCTCCCGTGTCTTTTTGATGACGCAGCTGGGAGAGCGCACAGATACATCATCATTAGATACCTGTGTAGACACACACGCACACACACACTTGGTTTCTCTCGCTTGCTCTCTCATAACTGTATCTAGAAGATGAATAGCCATAGCAGGAGTCACCAGAGACCTGAACAGAGTATGTGTGTTTTCGTTTGTATCCGTGTTCTTGTGTGTGCATATTTTGAGCATCGAGGACTTGCAGCTCACCGATGTTGGGGTGCTTCAATAGACGGCAAATCCTCGCCTCTCTCTCCAGCTTTTGATGATCTGAAAAAAAAAAAAAACCAAACAAACAGAGGAGACACAAACACAGAGAGAGAAACAGAGACAGGTTATTTTTAATACTCTTCATTATTCCCTGCTATGATTGGCTTTCTGAATCATCTAACATGAAGTTGGCTGCAAGTTAGTTTTGACTCAGTGGAGGACACAGTGTTTGGGCATCGTTGTCAGCGTCAGTGTGTGTTTCTGTACCTGACATTCACACTACTGCATGTGTGTTTGTTTGTGCGCATGTCGTGCCTGTCTGTGTGTTGGCTTCGCATCAGCCCTGGTCTTTTCCTTATCAGAAGTGAAATGCTTGACAAAAATAATGTGACCTGATATGTGCTTGGTTATGTGCCACAAACAGACAGGCAACAGTGAAAAGCAAACACAGTGGGTTCATGTTGACCTTCGGTGTCTGGCTCGATATGAGCCCCTGCAATGAGCTTACAAGTTCCCTTTGCTAACCTGAGGACAAAATAAATTCACAAGGATATTCAGAAGCTTAACCCAAAGAAAATGTAACTATCAAAAAGTCTTTCATGCTATTAACATTCTTAAAATTAGTTGAAAATCAGTATTCACAAATTAATGAAAATGTTTTATCCTCCATTGATATTACATATCAAATATACATACATGGCAAATGTATGCAAAAACACATGTAGAATAATCAGTTTGATGTTCAATGTACTCATTTATACATTAGAGACTAATTCCTTCAAATAATAATTCCTCAAACTTTTTTCTGAACACAACACTGTCTTCAGGGTGAGACAGACAGGAAACCAGTTACAGTGGTAACTGTACTCCTGCAGCAATGTGAACACCGAGAGGCTGGTCACATGGCATCCCACGAAGCATTTCACATCTCTCCTCTGTGAGACCAGACTGATCTTATCTGACTTTGTGAACAAGAAGTAATGTTCAAATCTCCCCTTCAGAAGAAACCATAGTCCAGTGACTGATTTGGAACAACTGAGTCTGAGCAGCAGTCGTTATAATGAGCGACACATTATGGTGTTGGGGCGACCCATTTCAGCTCTGCCTTGGGACATACAGAGCAAGAGAGAGAGAGAGAGGGAGAAAGTGAGGGAGAGAAAGAAGAGCAGCGGGTTCTACTTTCTTTTTTTTTTTTTCAAATAAAATAGGACGCCTATTTTTCACTCTCATCCTTGTCTCCTTCCTCTGCTCTTCTTGATACTATGGCAACTGTGGACTCAGTGCAGCTCACAGGCAAGACCAACAAAGAACACCAAGCAGCTTGTTCCCATTATAGGTACAGGTATCTGTTTGTTTGTTCGTGTAGTGCACCTATAGGAAGCCACAGACAGACACACAGACAAACTTAAGGCTCCAGTATACTTTAAACTAAATGTAACTTGGCGTGCTCTCAAACGCTCTGTAAAAATGCCAGTACAATATGAGTGCTGAGACTGAAGGACTGCGTGAGCACAGCAGCGGGTGGAGTTTATCAGTCGCAGTGAAAAAGATGAAGCCAGAATAAAATCCCAACAGTGAAATGCAAAACAAATACAGCACGAGCTGTGGCTGCAGTACAGTAAAAGCTAAAAATACAGGAGGAAGAAGTTTCTGCCGTGGTACAGAAAAGGAGATGAAAGGAGTGTGCCAGTCAGTTTGATGATCTTTTAAAACAAGTGAGATTATTAAAACTCTTTCTCATCCTGCCATCCAAGTAAATGCAATCCATCAAATTAAAAAGTACTAAAATTACAAAATAATTAACTCACTAAGTATAATTTCTTTCCTTACAAGAGTAAAATGTAAGGTTTTCTGCATATACTTTTAGTAAGGATCTGTAAATAAAACTCAGTGCCCATTCAGGTGCAGCATGTGATTCAGACCAAGACTCAAAGTTAAGTTGGAGTAGTGACAAATGAACAGCAGATGAACTGTAAACATGCAAGCCAAGGCCACAGGACGAACACAACTGATCACATGACACTACAGGGCTGGTGAAGAAGTTTGTGTGAAAACTTTTAACACAAGGCTCGCACGCGACACAACGCTACAAACGGACCCCAATGCAGCACTTTTGTGTGGTCACAACTTCGCCATACTGCCTGTGAGAGTATGCCAAATTCTTGTTGGAAGTATACTGTCAGCTGTACAGATAAGCACAATGGCAGAGAGATAGACAGGCAGCCTGACAGGCAGAGCCAGAAACAAGGGCAGCTCAGCCATTATTTCATGATTAGCAGGACCCTCTGAGCAAGGTCACTAATCTCTCCATCTCTGCCTCAGTCTTACCATATTACTGAAAAGTGCATAATTCCCTCTGCTTCTCTCAGTCTAACACACAAACTGTCCTTTGCTAATTTAATAGATTCATTTTATTATCCAAATCTTCCACTTTTCTTAATCTGTCACTTCATTTTTATGTCACTTTGTTTTTTGGTTATATATGAATGTTAATTTTAGGCCAACAGCATCACGTTGCATGCTGCATTGGCGCTACAGTGGTTTTGATGTGTGTGTTGGTGGCGAGTTTAAATGACTTTTGCATTTCACTTTAGTCATGTTGTCAGATTTCTAACTGTAGTGGCCGTCCATCAGTTTCCAAAATGACTCATGCGTACCAATATTCATACAAAATGTTTGTATAAATAATAATATACATAATGCATACATAATCTTTTATCGAGATACATTTGTTGTATGTAAATAATCAGATATCCTGTGTTCATGTAAAACTTCCTTACTGTCTTACATACCAGCTCCACTTCATAATTCATCATCTACAGCAGACAAATTACTAGACAGCATACAGCACTCTGTTGAAGTTGGACTGGTCCAGATTTTTTTAAAGGGAAGCATGCAGCCTTTCTCCACACAAATACATTTGCCCACAACCAAAATAAGATGTTTATGTATTTATTTTGTGTTCTTTTCAAATGTCTCTCTGAAAATGTATTTGAAATTGTGAAACAGAATGTTGCATTCATGTGCATTCTCTCCCATTCAGATGTAGTCTTTTGGATGCAATGTTTTGCAACCAGCCGTAAGATTTTTGGATATCAGAGCTCTTCAACATAGAAGTCGACCATCACAAAAAGAGTAAAAAAAAAGTCTCACCCAGCGGAAAACACTGAGCCCCAGTTTTCAGCTGATTTATGGTGCCAGGTGGTCAAATAGCAGTGGTGGTCCATGAACAAGAGTTTATGGGGTCTTTTACTCAAATGTAATCATTTGGACTCTGCATTGTGAACCAATCATAGATAAGAGTTTTAATGCTCAAGTAACATTAGAGTAGCTACAGTTATTGTAGCAGCATATTTGTGTGAGTAAGGCAATGTTGTTTTAGACCTACATTAGGAAGACATAATATAAACAGTTTCTCTTTGAAGCAATAAAGTCACCATTGCAAACACGGCTTTAAAGGCACATGCAAAGGCAAGTCATGTTAGGTTGGTTGTATTTTTTCACTGTACTGTAACTAACCGTACAGTCGGTCATACAATTCCCTCACTCCCACCGTCCATCATTTTCCACCTCCACTTTTCTTTCACTCTTTCTCTCTCTCTCCCTCTCTCTCTCTCTCTCCTCTCTCTCCCTCCTCCACAGGTAGTCCACCTCTCAGCCGGCCGGACATCTGTTGTCTAGCAACTCCTGCACCAATCAGAGCGTCAGGCCTCTCTTCTCCTCTGCAGTGGAACCAGCCTTGCATGCAAATGGCCGACATGGATAGTTCACACACAACTATCAAACTCTCCACAAGTACAGACAGGAAAGCACAAGTAACTAGTCCTGTAAGAGCATGCACACATTAAAAAAAAGACATGTCATTTAAACACCTCTCCCCTGGAACATCAAATCATTTAATCCTTGACACACAGAGCATAGGAAAAAGAAGAACACACAGTACGCTACAACAAATACCAAGACCAAAATTAAATTCTTGTCCGCATTAGATACTTTTGTTTAGAAATCTGCATATTTATGATATTAAAATCATAACTTTTCATTGTAGCCCCCTGCAATCACAGGGTATTTTTGACATGATACAGCAAAGATGAAAGACAAAAAATGTGATACTACTGGGTTTATGCTTTATTGAGTCAAGATGTTGAGGTCTGGTCAGGTTTAAGCAGATTCTTCTGGAGTTTGGATGTTCTCCCTGCGCTCATATGGTTTGGACTTGTGTATTGTGTAATTCTTAAAAACTTTTAAGACATGCTAGTCCACTGGATCGGATTACAAAAGTGCCCATAGCTGCGTGGGAAGTTGTGATTGTCTGTATGTTAGCCTGATAGGGCATATTCTTTTTCTTTTTTTTAAATGTATGAGAAAATCACATTTTACACCTTCCACTGAACAAACCTCTGCTGCAGTCAACTTTGAAATCTCCCTGACTCTGAAAAAGTCTCAGACTGACAACAAAGAGTTGTGACTGGCTGCTATGCTTTACAATACTTTAATGTATCTGCGCGCGTGTGTGTGTGTGTGTGTGTGTGTGTGTGTGTGTTGTGTGTGTGTGTGTGTGTGTGTGTGTGTGTGTGTGTGTGTGTGTGTGTCCTATGAGAGGCGTTCTGCTTACCTGGTTTAAACTGACGGCAGCATTTTTACATAATGTGAAACCAGTGTAATTGTGCAGACACATGTGGAGCTACCCCAGTCAGCTGTTATCATTCAGGACTGTTTGGACGTTTTTGGCCTGATCTAAGCTGCTTTTCTGAATATCTGCCTGTATGCATGCGCTCTGCCCAACAGTGTATGAATTTCTATTCATAACTAAACTCCATGATGGTTGGTCGGTTCATTTACAATATACAGAGTGGCTTCCTGTTTTCTTTCAGCAAAAGGTTGTCCCTTGCATTTTTTTTCATGTCGGTAAATGAGTTAGAAATTGGGTTTTCACCTGCTGATGTTGTCCCTCCTCCTCTTTAATGCCAAAAAACATTAATTTGTGCCATAAAACAATCTAATTCTGTCAAATCTTACAGTAGCCACAGGAAGAGTTTTAGTAATCACCTTGTTAGCTCATGGCACGCAAAACTGTCTCAAATGTTTCTGTAGTTGTGATGTATTACTTTATTATGGATGCAGCATATTTAAATATTCAAAAGCTGAACACACATCTCTCATATGAACCTACTTAAATGTGCTGAGTGGTGCATCTCTGTCAGCTGCTTTGCAGGCTGTGGGACACTGACCTCTTGCATTTGTCATGTCATAAACCATCTTGTCTAAAACAATCTATTTCTTGGCGTCAGCATTCAAAGTATGTAGCCTCTGTGCTGCCCAGATTAGGATTTCAAACTTCATACCATATTTATGACAGTCCACTTGTCATTGTATGTCTATGCTAGTAAGTCAACCAGCCTGACACATGCTAAGTGCAGTCATACTGAACATTACTTCATCAAGAACTACATTTCTACAGAAATTCTGCAGGCTGAGTTAAGAGTTCCTCATACATATCTTTATCTAACTTTTCATGGAAATTCCTTCTTACTCATAAAAATTGCATTTTTTCAAGGTAACAAAGTTCTGGGTAATTCTGACCACTTGAGTAATAACTGTAACACATAATGAGATAAGAAACTGTTGCAATACTGAGCTAACAGTTCTTGTTAAAAAATTAAAGCTGGTGAAAACAGCATATTTTCTGCCATAAACCAGTTATCAGAGAAACTGGTTTTACCAAGAAGAGAAAATGAATGATAAAAAAGCAACCATTTTAATCCTCTACTGAAGAGCATGTGTTTATTTGTTTAAGGACGATAATACTATATTGTAAAATTATTAATATTAATGTTACTATAGAGCATAGAGAAAACAATGTAGGCCTACAGGGAAGTGATCCTTATTGCAGAGTAAGCCCCTGAAAAGGTAAGAGGCTTCAATGGACACAGACACCATTCTGTAGACTTGATTGTTTTATTTGACTTGAATCATCCTTCCATGCTGATTTTTCCTGCTGCAGCCCTTCCTTCCTTTCCTTCAGTCGGTATGAAAACCCAAATAAAGGATGGATTTGTTATTAGCTACTATAAAGTATTCGCCAACATGTTGTTGTATCTGTCATTTTTGTGGTCTGTTTCAAGTTTTAATGCACTTTTAAGAAGTCAGGAAGACATCGTCCGTTCAAGAGAAACCTTCCAGTTCCAGAGACCTGTTTGATTGCATTTCAGAGTGATGAAATTAAAAGTTGCTTACAAATTGTCTAAACACTGCAAATCACTGCCGTCACAAGACAAATTCCAAATTTCGAAATGTGACCCCAACAGACCCCCACCTCTATTTCCCCTTCTGTCTCTCTCTCTCTCCTGCTGCTTGTTTTTCTGTCAGTTTCTGTTGTGTCACGTCTGCAACCGCACTGCAGCAGGGTGTAGTGCTCTGTGTGTATGTGTGTGATTTCTTTGGCTTTTTGTAGTTTGACGTCCTGTAAGTCTAACGCTACCAAATTTAGGGACAGACAGAGAAGACACAGGCAGACATAGAAAGCTAAAACAAAAAAGCATGAGACAGGGACAGAAATAGAGACAGAACAAACACCTCACAGAGAACGGTACTTAAATACACACACAAAAAAAGAGTTAGACAAAGAGGATGAACTTTAAACATCTTATATATACCTGCTTTGTATCTTCACTCAGCTTGACCAACTTATTGTGGTCATCAGATTTCTCTCCTCATTAATAAATCACTCACATAATATTGTCCTAACACTCATTTCACTGACACATAAAACTCACTCACACACACACACACACACACACACACACACACACACACACACACACACACACACACACACACACACACACACACACACACACTAAAGGAAAAGAACAAAATGGGTTTATGGTCCCACACTGATATAGCATAAGCATAACACTGGCTGATCTGTTCTTTTCCACAACAAATATATTAACAGCCATTAGCCGGACCAATACCAACTTATTTTTGGAACAGGGCTGAATTGGAAAGTAAAGTAAAGTTTTTTGTTCATTGCAGCTTTTCAAATGTAATCTGTTTCATACTTTTCACTGTTGGTCAAACAGGATGAGCAGTTTGAAAAACATCCTGTGGGAACTTGTGATATTAAGCACAGTTCAATCAATCTGTTTAAACAATCAATAATTGAATTGATGATTAGAATAAACCTCGGTTGATGTCCTAAACCTAATCCACACGAATTCACCCACCATACACACTGCAACAGGGTGCTGCAATTGCTCTGCTTCAATTTAATTAAGAGTTTTAATTAAAAAGATGTAGTGGGTTGAATGTAACATCCTCTGTGGCCAGCAGCTAAGTAGTCCTCCTCCATACGTTTCCATTCGACCCCCCGCAGAACCCAGGGGTCTAATGAAACCATCCAGGACGCTGAGACACCGTCACCCTCCGCTGGTTCCCAACAGAGGAAGAATTATGAGACTGATAACTCCCTTGCTTTCTCCTCAAAGGAGAAACAAAAGGTGGCTGGTGTCAGAGATAAAACTGCCCCTGGAGTATTGCTGGGAGTCTCATAACATACGGTAATGCCTGCCTTTATCTTATCCAGTGTAATACAGACACACACATTAGACTATGTACTACACATTATGTAAAAGTGCTCTAATCCAGGAGACATCCTGACCACAGAACTAAACATAGAGACATATTTCTAATCACATACGCTATATATACACACAAAGCTACAGATTTGAATGCAGAGATGAAGCCCTACCATTAGAGGGGCTCTTTATTATGATTATGGCTCCATTACTGAGGTAACATTTAGTGTGTGTGCTGCAGAGCATTGGCAGCAACCAAGTTACCAAAATGCTGTACCCATTATCACAGTATATGCTATTGTTCTTGAGAATATCATGTCTGCTATTTAAACAGCAGTAATAAAAACAGTTAAAATTCTCAATAACTTCATAGATAGAAAAAAAAGGCAGTCAAAGTCATCACTAACAAGAGCTGCCATAGCAACCTGCTATGTCTGTGCGGAAGGCAAATAGCCTACATTGCTTAATATAACTATGCAACTATATGCACATTAAAGTGTGCAAACAGCACACCACTGTTGCTCTTAATACTTACAGGAAAACGCCACCTTCACCTTCACATCTTCATGTTCCTGCATTTACCCACAATGCCTTCCAACAAGCCCCTAGAGATTTTCCATCCAGCTTTGTCTTTTACATAAAGGTGAGGAAAGCCTTAATGTAATAACAGTAGGATGTTGCTGCTACACTGCATCCCCTGCCTATACTGCAGCTACTTTAGGCAGGAAAACTGCTATCTCTACCTCTTCTGCTTCTGATTTAAGTCTGCTAGATTTTGGAGCATCAGAGCAAAAATTGGACATCTGAAAAGGAGAAGTCGTGAAGTAGTACTGACGATCACATCTAATATCTCCAGGTGATGTTTTAGAAATGGAAAATGTTTTCGCAGCCTTATGGCACCGGTGCTAGATGCATCTACAGCATCCATCTCCATCTGTTCAATGTTTAAAGGAACAGATCAACAACTGTTGACATCACTTTGATAAACATTTTAATAAGTGCTCATGCTCTTGATATGGTTTTTCTGGGAAACTAAAACAACACATACAAAAACACATTTGTCTGTTCAGCTTTCGACATCTGTATATATATTGCTGTTTCACAGCTGTTTCTTGTTTCACATGTGAACCATTCTGATAAAGACTGCAATGCCATGAACTGTAAACACTCGAGGAAGGGAGACCAGACTTAGGATTGTCATTATGAAATTCACAGACTGCAAGGATGCCAGAGGTGATGTGAGGAAGGAAGAACAGGAGGGAGGACAGAACGGGGGAAGATTGTAAGGGAGGGAAAGGTCATTAAAAAAAAAGAAAAATCATAGGTTGAAAAGGACATACAAAAGGCAGAGTGAAAAAAAGTGAGAGAGAAAGAGGTAGGAGAAGACAGAGGCGGATGCACTACTCTGTAATTAAGAATGCCCTCGCTTTCTGCAGAGTCCATTACCCTTGTTAGTCATACTGAAGGTTCTTTCAAGGCTCAACAATCAATCGTTTTTACATCGAAACCCTGACATTTTAAAAATGCAACAGCTGCAGTTTTGATTACAGTTTACATTATTAACAACGTTTTAAGAGCTGAAAGTTTTATCTGGTGACTGCTGATTTTTGCCAGCTGAATCTTTTCATTAAAGAGGATTAATGTTAAAGAATATAACAATGAAACTTTAGTTTAGAGTGGTGAGTCTTCTTCTAGGTAAACAATCCAGCTGATTACATCACATTGTTTTCAGGCAGGTATTTCATGGCTAGCTAAAGGTGACTGTTGAGTGTAAATGACAAAAATCTCCAAGTCAAACCTGTAAGCACATCATGAAGTAGCTTGTTTTGTCAGTCTGTGAAGCTAATGTTGTCTTAAGAGTAAAAACTTTCCGGTATTAGTCAGGTGTCATTACGCCACGCCATTGCCACATGTCAGTGCTGGGGGGGACAGTTCATTCTTGACCTTAAAAATAGTAGTTTGAAAAAAGAAAAAAAAAGAAAAGCTTTCAGCTACATCTCCTAATGGTCTTTATCAGTGATATCAGTCATTTGCTCAGTTGTCATGGAGATGGTTCAGCTGTCATCGTTGAACAAATTCCATCTGCTGCAGAGGATGAATCCAGGGATAAGAGATGCTGCTGAAAGCTTTGGCAGAAATCTAGAGGACCTTGATTTCAGATGTTTTTGTCAATGTCAGGCGTAATGTTATATCTTACTAAATGTGAACTGATTGAGCAGTTTTTCTACAGAGAGGCCACTGGGGGTTTACTCTGACACTGACTTTTCTCTGGTTGATTGATTTGAAAAGTAGAAGGGAGGACTGGTTTCAAACAACTGCATAATTTCATCTGATTATTTTATGGAAACTGTCATTCAGTTTGGGGGTAGCTGTTAAACACCTTGTATATCACCATAAAATGCTTGGAGATTAATCCAATAATGCAGAAAAGAACACATACCCATGGATACTATAGAAGCACACAAACACCCCTCCTATAGTCCCAGTCTCCCTATGCGCATCTGCTTGGCCAGACAGGTGAGCATCGGCTGAAACCCAAAACCTGGCTCCTTTCAACGATATATCTTCAATACTGTGTGTGTGTGTGTGTGTGTGTGTGTGTGTGTGTGTGTCTGTGAGAGAGAGAGAGAGAAAGAGAGAGTGACCAACATTTATTTTTAGCCTTCAAGTACCCAGTGAGTCATGTGATCCCCCTTCTTCCCACTGATCCCTCCTTCCTTCCCTACCCTCCCATTTTTCTGTCTCTCTCCCACAATCACAGCTCTGTCTCTCCTCTCGCTCCTTCCTTTCACTTCAAAGTGAGGCAACACAGTGTCACAGTGACACGGGAGGAACGCAGGAATAAAAACGACAAAAGAGGGAAAGGAAAGCAGGAGGGAAGACAAATCTTTATCTTGCCTAATGAAGGAAAGCGAGAGAAAGGGGAACGATATGCAGAAAGAAAACATGCACACATACTCATACTTATCTGTGTCTATCTATATGTGTAACACTGAGGCAGACTTGCTTACACCTTGGCAACAGCTATCATCTCTGTTACCATGACACCTCCACGTTACAAAAATAACAATGGCACACCACAATTACTGCAGAAACTGTCCACTCTGAAGGAGGGTCAGTTACGAATCAGTGGACTGGAATGACATCAAGCCATGAACAATGATGATGATGAGGTCTCTGCAAAACTGATGGTGATGTTATCACCATGGTTCACTTACAGAGAATTAGGGATAAGAGTCCAGATAAGATAAAAAATGGGGGTAAGAGAATGAAAGGCGTCATTAGCATCAGCATCAAAACAGATATTATTAAATCTGTTGATTCCTCCCTCCTTGTGAATGCTTATTCATTCACCCTATGTCACTCCCACAGTGCAATGTAATATTTCCACAGCTGCCTTCTCTAGGCCTTTTTTTTATTCAAAACATCTTTACTGTAATGGATTCAGCGCTGCAAATCTACCCAACTGTTAAGACAAGCGGAAAGGGTCACATAGCCAGCAATGAGGCGAGTACACAGATACACAAACAAGGGCATTCACGTGCACAAACACACGCACACAAACAGATGAGGGATTACAGACACACAAGCACATGCACACTCACGTACGCCAATAGCACATCACAAGCAAATACAAAGTGACAAAAGATAGCAGACAGAGTTATAGTGACAGCACATTGAAGCATGCATGAAGGGAAAGGACAAATATTCAAGTGCTGTGAGGGACACACACACACATACACACACACACTGCTGACTTTCCTCTCTTTCTCTCTCTGATTATCTGTCTCCCTCCCTCTGCCTCCCATCCTTATCTTCCTCTCTCTTATTTTCTCTCTCTACACTGCTTCCTCTCATTCACTGACTCATCTGCTGCTCTTAATGAAATGCTGCATAATCAGGATTGCAGATTGCAGGATTGTGATTGGTCCTATAGGCAAAATGCACACATGTGCATGCATAACCAGAAACACCGAACACACACACACAGTGGTGGAGTGGGGTTGGGGGGAGGTCATGATCCTTCCAGAGAGAAGGGAATCAGAGTTGCAATTCTAGAGCTTATCGCTGAAAGAGGGTAAGACCATATCTGACACGCCAGCATGCACGGTATGTAAACCTCTATACACACAAACACACACACATACACACACACAGGAAAGAGAGTGTGTGTGTGTGTGTGTGTGTGTGTGTGTGTGTGTGTGTGTGTGTGTGTGTGTGTGTGTTTGAATCCGCAGACCCACATGCATATGTGGTGAGATAACCCTTCGCAGTATTTTTGGAAAATCTATCCCAGCACGCAAGTGGTGAGACACTGATCCGTCTGCCGAGGTGTCTATTACCGACACTGCATTCAGCAAGCGGGAGGGTCAGCATGGGCAGAAGAGAGACAGAAGGAGGGAAAGAGCAAAGAATTGGGTGAGGGAAGCGAGAGGAAAGCAAACAGAAGAGACACGCAGCGTGAGGGGAGCAAAGAAAGGAAGAGATAAGAAACAGAGCGATGGAGGAGGGAAGGCAGGGATAGATGGTGAGGTATTAGTGGGAAGAGGGACCTGGTGAGAAATATTAACAGTGTCTTGTATATCATAAAAAAAGAGAGAGAACAGAAATGAAAGAGGAAGAAAAGGAAAATGCGAAATAGGGAAGAGGAGCAAATGCATAAGAGCAGAGAACATGGAGGGAGGATGCTGAGGAGGAGGGACACTGGGAGCTGCTGGAAAGGAATGAAAGGTAAAATACTGCAAAGGGGGAGGGGGTTGCTTGTTAATACACACATACTACAGCACTATAACAAACCATAAATTTGCATCATCACAATCAAACTATAGGCAACATGTGCAAAACACCCAAGGTAATTTCCAATAAATTGTAAACAATAAAATTTCAGTGAGAGAGCTCAGCTCACATCTCACTGGCCTGACTCCTTGTGTGGTAGGACAGCAGTCATTGGTTATCACAAGTAAGCAAACACTGACAGAGCACGCTATTGGCTGAAGAGAAGGACGAACAGCAAAAGGCACAAAACACCATTGGTTAGTAATCACGGATATGCTTTTGGCGGTTCCTGGGTCATTCGTGTGCTTGCACGTGCACATATGTGTGTATGTGTGTATGTGTGTGTGAATATGTGTGTGGGTCCCAGGCCTCAAGCAACCAGGCCAGCGGCTACAATTACAGTGACGGATGTGAAAGAACTGGGTCGGCTTCGCAAGAGATCTGCCCCTGGGACGACAAGACCAGCCAGAGCCCTGAATCAATACGCAACACATGCACACACAGGCAGGCAGGCAGGCACACTCACACACTCACACACACACACACTCACACACTCACACACTCACAAGGTTGCATGTGACAAACATTTACATAGAAAACCAAAGGACAGATATGAATAACACAAAACGGGACACGTACTACATGGAACAAAAAATGCAAGCAGGCAATCAGTTGACATATTTTTCCCATTTCTTCTGTGAACACCCAAAATCCAGATGAGTGCCTGCTCCTGTGTCCCTGTCTGACTCTCTGACTTTCACCCCCCCCCCCCCCCCCCCCCCCCCCCACACACACACACACACACACACACACACACACACACACAAAAGAGGAAACAAGCTCTGCAACTTGATGGTATCACAGAGGAAGTAGCCTTCTGTGAAATCTTCTTCGGTAGCATGATACGTAGATGTTTGGATATTTCAAAATTTCCCGTTGCCCCAAAGTCTATTTCAGGGGCAGTAATGTTAACAGCTCATCCACACATAACTCAGTGACATTTGTGGAATTTTTTTTTTTTTTTTGCTCATGTGTGTTGTGTGTTTCTGTACATGTTTACATGTGTGTTTGTGTTTCCTACCTCTGGCAGAAAGCTTCTTGGTGTTGATGATTTTGGCAGCATACTCCTGTCCAGAGGAGATCTTCACGCACCTCCTGACCACAGAGAATGCTCCCCTGAAATGAATACACACACAGGGAGATGCGTATTCAAAAAGGTCAATGCAACAATATGAAGTATGATCTATACCGACCAATGTACAAACAGACAGGTGTTTCAAAACAGGGGGCCCAGAAAAGAAGTGGTTTATTTTAAAAAGCTTGAACCAGATACTTTAAATTGAAAATGGTCTGGCTTCTTCTTTTTAATTTGCCAATAATGGGGGCCTGTGTCAAATTATCATAAATCTGACATTCGTTGCAGTTTGTGACTACAAGTCTGGAGGGAGATGTTTCCATGGTAACTTATTTAAAGCTGCTTCATAAAAAAGGGTTTTCTGATTTACTGAAATAAGCCTGGCTTAACAAATAACCTTCCTCGGTGAAACAATCCTGAGATGTCATAGATGACTAAATACAAATGTGGTTGAGCTCAAATTTGATCTTTTACAGTCACATTTTCACATAAATATATACAAAAGTCTAAATGCAGCAGCAATGCAGCACACAAACCCACTCACACACCACACCTACAGTACACATTGTCCTCATCACTACAGGAGACCACTAACACCAAACAAATGTGCCTACCAGCCCACTATTGTTTCAGCCGTGTTTTGGTGTGTCAGGCACATGTATGAAGATCAAAAAACTAGGTCAGCTATATTTGAGGGAGGAGAAGAGCTGAGTGCTGCATCTCTCATCTCTAAATGCAACCATGGAGCGGTCCGCCTCAGCTCCACTCCGCTCTGCAGCCATGCAGGCCGCTTTACTATTCAACCTCCATCTCTGTCCGTGTGCATGCCTCTTCTTTCAAATCCAATCTGTTCCCTTCAGCAGCGAATTCCCGTCGAGCTCCAGACAACATCAGAGATATCACAAACAGTTAGAAGCACTTGGATACAGACACAAGACAGACAAAGCTGAGAATGCTCATTACCTTAAATGAACCCTGCTCTTTCACTTACTTCACTTCTTATAGCTGACAACTGTAGCATGTCGTTAGCACACAGTGTTACATTATTTGGTTACAATATGAGAAATAACTTAAGCTTTGTGCCAATGTAATCACTAGCTACTGCTATGTGTATAGAAATGTGTATCATGATCACGTTATCTAACATCCTCTGGAGTGAGCAGCTTGCCACTAAAGCTTACCTCTAATTTATAGGGGATTTGGTAAAGGAAATGATCATAGCATAACATGTTACATAAGAAGTTCACTACACTATCCTGCATAGTTGGGCAGCATGGCACTGTGAAATGCATATGCTGACTGTGTCTGTAAAATGAGTCTGTACAGTCCAACATGATATAACGTACAATAACGGCACAGTTAAAGTACCTGTGCTTTTGTGTGTAAAAGAAAAGCCAGAGCAAGGTGCAGTGTTAGCAGCCAAGGCCATCTGCAATGAGGAAGGTTGTGTTTTTTTTAAGTCAAGTCAAATATGGTTCCAAAATTAGATGGCGTACACTGTACATGACTAGCTTGGAACATCTGATTATGTAATTACATAAAATGCTTCTCAAAGATAAAAATATGTTTGCACAGGGATGCAGAGAAGGGGTTCATGGGTGACCAAAGGTCACAAACTGATATGACACTAAATATCATCATCTTGAGCACATTTTTTTTAAATAGTCATTTGATATTACCATTTTGAAACCGATGCTGATATGTCTTAGAAATCTGAATGATTGTCTCCTTTAATTTCACTGAAGATCACAGGAAATATAAAGTATGTTATGGTCCTTTAAGTGTTGAATCTTAATTTATCAGTATATTTTATGACATCCCCTTATTGCCTTTTTCCAACATTTTACAGCATGTATATATCTTTTGAAACAATAATCTCGAGGTGATTGAAACATTAACAATATCCCGGATATCTGGTCAAAAAGAATGTGGCTAGACTGTATGTCAGTGTGAGGGGAAAACGGTGCTGCACACAGTAAAGGGATCAGGTGAGTTAAAAGGTACTACAAAAGCAATATGGCTGCATTATTAATGACAGATGGTGTAAGATGAACACAGGATGATCACAAAGGCAGGAGGCTGAGGCTGCAGAGGCGATTTCCTCTTCCTCACTAGAAACACAGGCTTCCATCAGGGGCGGTGATGGGAGATCGATTCCTACAGTAAGTGGGAGACAGTGGGTAACTGGGAGTACACTTATATCCACTGTATCTCTCTCTGCTTTGGCTGAACGTCAACCCAGGCTGCACACATCTGGGACTGTGTACACTGACCACAGGGTGCTGGGCAAACTGCAGGTCAGGCAGCGACCACATAAATAGCCTGTACACATACACACATACAGACATACATGTAAACCTATAGACACACGCTCTTAAGAACTGGTACAATACACATCCATGAATCTATGGATGGGCGCACGCACGCACACGCACACACACACACACACACACACACACACACACACACACATGCAGGTACGTGCGGATCTTTCACTCCCATTCTCTGTCTCTCTCTCTCTCAGGGGTGAGGAATTCCCTGCCTGTGTCTGATAATTGACCGCAGCTCGGTGCTTGGCTGGGGAATGTGTCATCGCCGACTACATGCTGTCGCATTACAGAGTGTGTATTTCTGTCACGCTGGGGGGAGGAAGGGAGGGAGGTGGGGTTGATGGACGGGGGTATAGAGGAAGGAGGTGGGTTACCAAATCTCACCATTTAACCCCCGAACACCCCACCCGATGCATTTCACCCCAGTTCAATTTACAACCCGGGAGTTCCTCGCCCTCCTGTGGCACCCCAAATGCCGAGATGCAACATCAGTGGCTGCACAGGATGGAGGCGAATGACGACACGCTCGACTCGACATCTTCTTTCGTAATCACAAAACGTAAGCAGGGCTACAAATGTAGCATTAAAACAAATAGGATGCCACCGCACAGGCCTGCATGATAGCCTACATGGTAGCGTTTTTAGCCACCCTGCATCATATGTTTCAAGGCTACACTATCAGCAGCGCGCGCAAGCACACTCACACACACAAAAAACGCACAGACACACACAAGAGCCCGGAATCCGCGTCCTTAAGCCAAGGCGGCCTATTGCATAACAGGGTGATATTTCATACAGGGATGATGCCAGATGATAAAAAAAAAAAAAAAAAACATGCTTCCTTACTTCCCCAGCTCCTCGAACAGCTGATATTCGTCGGTAAATCTCGTGCAGATCGTTAACGCCATCCTGAAGGAGTTGCCAAGGGGGTGTGAGGAGAAGCGGATAAGGTGCACTCACAAACAGTATCCACCACACACAGTCGTCAGCACCGCCCGGTTTTGTCCTGGACCTGCAAGCCAAACGGAGGGATTCATGCACAGCTGAAACGCATCGGCGAGAGCTCTGGTGGGATGACTTCTGCGGCAAAACACTGCCTGCGCGAGTGCTTCAGTGTGGGCAAGGGGGGCTTCCGGCGTTGTCGTTTGCTCTTTCTTTTATTTTCTTCACATGCAGCAGTTAGTCACAGCTCGTGGACGCAGCATTTTGTGTGCATGTCGGTATGTGGCGTGTGTCCACCCAGCGCTGTGAGTGTTGTCTCTCTGCGCGCCACAGACGCCGCACTACCGCACCTACCCCCGGCTGTGGGCTCAGTCCCGCCCCTTTGCCTGCATCTTCACACAAGCCAGTAATAATAATAATAATAATAATAATAATAATAATAATAATAATAATAATAATAATAACCGTACAAGTTTTATTGTAAATATTAACAACAGTACCATATACGTATTTTAATATAGCATACCTTTACATCAAAGGTATGTTATATTAAAATAAAAAAAGCTACCAGAAAAGAAAAGAAAAGAAAATGACCAGATTTGTTTATTTAAAATGAAATTTACCATGCACACATACAGAGAACCACACTATAGGCTCTGGAGCTAGGGGCTAAAAGAAGTAGATTCATTAAGCGTTCAGTAAATTGTTTATTCAAGCTAGGCTAGAAGATGTAAGGGATTGTATTATTGATCAGTTTTTTACATGTTTTCTCACAGTTGTAGCTGTTGATTTGTAGTGAAGTATCAGTGACAACACCTTTGTGAGAATATTTGCTAATCACAGCAGCAGTAAAGTTGGTTGCCTTACTTCATTCGTGACTTATAAGTAGGAATTCACCTGAATTTAATAGTTTTGTGTGTAGAATAGTTCTGTCTGGTAAAACTATAGCATTTATGGCATTAACTTTTTTAAAGAGGTATGCAAGTCTGTGTACCTAATGTATCAAAAGTATCAAGACACAGCTGCAAAGTGTGATTTCTTATTGTCATTTCTTCAAGAACACCACTTCATATCTCTGTATAAATTGGCTGAGAAAGAGATGTTGCAGTGTCTAATGCATTTTGTTTGTATACTCGAAAGTGGTCTCGAAAGGTTATTTCGTCAAAGTAATTTAATGGATTACTCTTGTCCACAAGTGCTTGTCTGGCTGACCTCGGTAGTGCTCATCTTCATTTAGACATTCCAGACAGTTCATGCTCCCTAGCCAACTAAGCAGAAGTTGAACCTGAAAAGGATTCATTTAATCTTAAACTTAGTCCTAGAGTTGCTCTAAGTTTCCCTTTTATAGTTGTTTTAATTCAATTCAGAACAGGCAAAATCCCGGACTACTTTAAGATAAGTCTCTGCAAGTCACTTTGAGTTAAGACAGCTCAAACAGGCATTTTAGTCTGGGACTAGGTTTAAGCCTTGTCTGTGAAACTGGCCCATTGTCTTTGAAGTAAGAGTTGTTGGCTACTATGTGGTTTGTTCAGCCGCAGCTGTAAATTCTTCACGTCAAATGAAGCCATAATCCATCAAACTAGAAACTGGAAATAAAAACACAAATTTATAACAGTTGTCAGTGTGAGTGAACAAAAGTTGTTCCAATTTAAAATCCTAGATTAAGTTAAAACTTAAGTTTGAACTTGTTTTCTTGAGTTTAATTTAGAGGTGGACATCACAAATAATTTTTCTGATTCCAGTGTTTTAGTGGCTTTCACGGTCTCTTAATATGCTTATATCTAAGTTCAATTAACTTGGCAGAGGGGGAACTTACATTTTGAAGCTGAACCACCTTCACATTCACACAGAGGTTTATTTATCCACGTGAGAATAAACTCAGGGAAAGTCCCGGTGGCAAGATAAACAGGTATCTGTCATCATATGGTTTAGCTCTGTAATGTTGACTAGAGTGACGTAACAGTCCAGTAAGGAAGTACTAAGAGGAAGTGGAATTCAGTTAATCTGGTGCAAACTTCAAGCACTTCTTCATGAGCTTTGAATAACTTTTATTGCTAGAATATTGCATTATTAGCTATTTTTGTGTTTTAGTCATTGGACAGTAGTTAATGATCTATATTTGAGAATATCTTTCCAATTACAGTGTACAGTGTCATTACAGTGATGAGAGATGAGAGTGATGATAGCGATCATACAGTGTGATTACAGTGTCAATTGTAAAATTGTCAAGTAAAGCATTAGGGAACATATTTCCTTCAATTCGTCTTGTTTACTTGGTTTTTTAATTACTGTGCATATTGTTGGTTATTTAGCTGAAATGCTCGATTGATATTGACAATCTCATCCTTGCAAATGACATATGACATGAAAGTCTAACTAATAATATTTATGAAAGACAAAATAAAGCAATTCCATTTTCAATTTCAAATGATCTTTTTTATTTTGATCAATAGGCCATATAGATATTATAGATACATTTCATAAATACATCAATAAATAATGCTAAAGACATAAATAAGCGACAAAAGAGGAGTAATCTAATCTGTATTACTGGACTGCTAGGAGCAGCCAAAATTGCCATAAAGAGTTGTGGCTATAACATATTTAAGTAACATACAAACAAGAAGAGACTTGTTAACAAAATTGCATGTTTGATACAAACATAATCGAGTGAGTAAATTCTATTGTCCACTTCAACAGTTGATCAGGACATCAAGCAGACCCCTGGTGTTAACATGAAATGAGGGTGATGACTCAGACATCTGATCAAACAAATACTTTAGGGTACTTTTCATTTGTCCATAAATGGCTCAGACTCATTGAAAGACGTCACTCGCCATCTGCTCAGCGTCTTCTGCTGCAGAGAAAAGAAACACAAAAGAGTCATTAGTTTGTGTTTCAAAAGCGATTCGGACATTTTCTGTCACATTATCCAGTTTAACTACCAGCTACTGTATGATTGACCTGTACTTACTTGGACATGATCTTCTGAATCACTTTCTTCACCCAGGGAGCCTCGGGGTCTAGGCAGACCTCTTGGCCTGTCTTTTTCAGAGTAGCACTGCAACACCAAACAAGATGCGGAGACACAGTCAGGACAAGTAGACTTTGATGAAAACCTCATGCCAAAGCCAACAAGGGACAATGACAAAATTTCAAAGTACCAACAACATCACTATCTAGATGGGACAAAGGCTTTGAAATGAGGTCTTACATGATCTCTGTGTCCTCGCAGTGGGAGTTGGCAGGAATCAGTTCCACCTTTGCAATGTGGCGGCCAATGGGTTTGCTCTCTGTCTGGATGCAGCGGCAGTGCAGCTCTACTCCCAGGCTTCTCAGACTCATCCCTGTAAGGATACAAGAGTCACATGTGGTCACACAAGTGCAACAGTGATTGCTCGTACATCTATGTGCACTGTAGCAACAACAAAGTAGTGAGAGTTCACTTGGCGAATAACAAAATAATCTTACCTTCACTGATGGACAGGGAGTTCAGGAGCACCATCATAGCAATGACAATCACTCTGCCGCTCTTCATTTTGCCCTTTGAAAATTCTGCAACAACGAAACCAATAAAAGATAAAAATGTCCTTCAGAAAGCCCTCTGACGAAGACTGAAGAATGTAAATGTAAAGTGAGGAAGGTGTTTTCTATTCTGCTCTATTCTTCTTCTTCTTGTTCAGCTCCTACTCTCATCTACCTTTCCTTTTTCTTTGCTCAGCTGCCTTCTCGCTCTGCTGTTTGAATCTAGCGCTGAGGGAAGGCTCCTTTTATAGTCTCCTCCTGGAAGTGAGTCATTTCCAAAGCTACTTAAAGTTGCGAAACCTGGGATTGTTTGCACATGAGCGGGAATTTACAGTCCAAGGAGCAGAAAAGACATCTGTGACATATCTGGAGAGATAACTAATGCGGCATAATCCTTTTGAATAACTCGGTGACTAAAAAACTGTAAACCAATTGATGTGACAGGAATGCTTGAGAAAAATTCTTTACACATTAGGTATATGATGTTATTGCTGTCAACACTTTATTGCACACCAATCTCATGAACTACAGATTGATCAACTTGTAACTGATTCATGGATGACATGTAATAAAATTAACCATTCGTTGCAATCTGTGAATGAGTGGCTGACAAATGTGTTTTGCCATCCAAAATTTCACCAACAGGAAGGGGCATTTGTTGTACAATTCCAATCATGAACTTTTCACATACTCTGAAAGCTACTTTTTAAGAAAATAACAAAGAATTTCAAAACACTGCTCAGCATGCATTGCCATATTTATTGCTGTTAAAGTTCAATAGTGGCAAGTGGGTGTCAAACACCTTTATTGCACAAGTACATAATTGCTGAAGTTCATCAAGGTGAATACTTTGTACATTCAGACAATGCACACCAGCCTAATGTGCACTAACATGCTTAACAGAATGTGTTAAAGCATTCTTGTGGCATTTAGAAAGAGACAGGGAGAAAGCTGGTGTCTGACACTGAGTTTATAATCCGGCAGTTTAATTTAATACATAGACAACAATACAATACAATGAACTTTTGACATTAATAGACCGAAATCACGTTATCGCAGAGTAAACTCATCAAGTGCTAACTCATTGATTTTGACACATCTAAAGCAACTCCGGGAGACATGCCAAAAAATCCCAGTGAATCAAAGCCTGACACAACCTCAGCAAGCTCAAACATGCATCTGATCACAGCCCTGACGCCACTGAAATCACTGTTGCAGAGCAGAAGAGAAGTATTGGCCAACTTCTGACAAGGGGGACAATCTTGTGGTTTTTAGACTAATGCTTGAGTTGTTGCACCACTTAAACAATACGTGCTGATTGGAAGATTTTGGACAGGAGAAAAGATTATGTCTGTTAACAGCATGACAGTTTTAATTTAGTTTTTTATTTCTTTAGAAAAAAAAAGGAACTGAAATAATCAAGATTAAGAAGATTAGGAAGCATATCCCCTCGGGAACAACACATTTCCTTTTGTGGTCATCACTGGTCAGACTGTACAGAAATTAAAAGTATATGTGAATATCCTGTTTAGTTAAATAGAGGATGTGATAAACTTTGCCGGAAAGTTTTTTAAATGTATGTTTTTTGCTGTTTTCTTTATCATTGTGGTGATTTTCATGTAATGGCATGTGACCAGCATGAATTAAGAAACATATGACCATTTCCACGTATTGGTTTTTCCCCAGACTTACCCTGGGGTCAGAGTGCTAATATTAGATGATTTTTAAAATAGAAAATATAGTGAAGAGAGATGTGTTTCAGCAGGTCCGTGTACTTATGGCATCTCATGTCTTTAGATACATAACAAAAGAAATGGTATATCATCAAGAACACTTTCATTAGGCTACTGTTACAGATATGCGAAGTTTCATTTTGTAGTGCATGATCGGTGCCCCACACACACACACACACACACACACACACGCACACACACACACACAAAAGAGGAAACAAGCTCTGCAACTTGATGGTATCACAGAGGAAGTAGCCTTCTGTGAAATCTTCTTCTGCAGCATGATACATAGATGTTTGGATATTCCGAAATTTCCTGTTTCTAGCACAGCTTCAGCTAAAACCTTCATCATTGCAGAAAACTAAAGCTGTAAATAGATATCAATATATCAAACTCAGACTAAACTCTAAATTGGCCCTACATTATGATCATGGGTAACGCGTGTTATGGATTTCATTAAAAATAAATATTGGATGGATTGTTATAACATGTGTCTTTGCAACTGCTGGATGGAAAATTCCAATGACAACGGGTGATCTATTGACTCTTCAGATAGTGGCGTCAGCAGGTCAAGGTTTTTTCTTTTCTATACAAATATCTCAATAGAAACTTTCCAGCTGGTCAGAAAAAATATTCAAGTGAGACATACCAGAAGATTGCAGAAAACGGACAAGAATTGCTTTGCAACTACTCTAACAGTGGCTTTGTCCTGGCAAGAAAACAGGGCCCTTAGTCTTAATAAGTCTTAATTCAGTTTTTTGACATATGTCACCTTCTTCAGCTTTGACCTTATCAAAACAATGCATAGTGCAATACGGTACTGCATAGCCTTCAATAACAGAGCAGAGGATACTAGTATAATACTGATAACATTCACTATCACTGCCTTATCAAAAAGCATGGTTTAAAACACAACCACTGGCACATGCTGACTAAACACTGATTACAAAAGACAGAGGCAACAGGAAGAAAACATGAGCTGGGAAAATCAGGAATGAATCATAACCCCCCAGTCTTGTTTGTGGTTTATTTATGTTTGAAATGTAAGCTGATATGAATGCTTAAGTACATATGTGTTGCTTTAGTCGAAACAGGCTCCATTGTGATATGTATACAAAAGCAAACAATTGGTTTCACTTGAACAGGGGTTGCAGGAGGTGACGGCTTACCAAGAGGACACTCAGAGGTAGTCACTCTCTGGGGTTCTAAGTGAATGTCAGGCACATTTTGGGGAATTTACAAATAGCTGGCTAAACAAGGGGTTGAGGACTGGAAGCTTTTTTCCCTCTCACGCAAAAGTCTGGGGCAAGGGTGTCTGTCTCTGAGGGTGGTTGGTGCTGCTGGAGTTTACATTCCTCATGTGTGTAAAAGTGTCTGTCTGACGTTAAGTATCATGCCAGGACAAGTTTGCTGGCTTGTCATAACGAACAACTATATGAAAAGACTATTAAACTTCACATATTCTACACTTAAACTTTAGTTTTATGCAGCACATATTTACACTGATATTAAAAAAAAAAGGCCCTGTCTTATTCTTTGAAAGGATTATATCCATAATCTACATGTGGTTATACTAAAAAAAAAAAATTTCTGCACACTGATTTCTGCATGTGATTTCTTTGAAGGAGAACAGAAGTGAAATTGCCCAGCAGCATTTTGAGGATATAAATCAAAAGAGGATGTTGAAAATACTAAAACTCGAGTAAACAGTTTGCTAGTTACACGAATCCCAGAAAGTTCTCACTTCATTCAGTCAGCTTTACTGGAAGAATTCCAAAAGAAACCTTTTTAAAGATTAGTTTGTTTGGCACACATATCCCACTTGTAAGTGTCTTCATGTTGTGTGGCCACAGTTGTGCAGCAGAAGTAGTGGAAACTATTTTTGAAGGGAAAATGAGTCTTCTATGAAAATTCAGAAGAAAATATCCCAAAAATGTGATCATCAGCTTACTAACTAGACTGGGGCGGTGAGATCGAGCGATATTAATCAAAGTGTAACTCTGCAAGCAAAAAGAAAAGAAAACAGTGAAGAAAATCAGTTACTTTGGCACTGTTTAATTATTACCGTCATAGATCCCAGAAATCTCATTGCTCTGCATGAGATCACAAGAGAGGTCCGAACTCTAACTTCAGTCCAAAAACAATGAATAATGCACTTAGCTCCAACTGGGCTGAAAAAAACCCTTTCCTTGGAAAAAGTAAGGGAGGGAGAAGGGAAGGGAAGAGAACAGTTCACCGAGCAGACTTGCACAGTTGAAGTGCAGTGAGCATAACTGCGCAGTGAAGAGCTGAGCTTTATCTGTCAGCATCTACTGACTAACGCTAGTTATTTAAAAAATTTAACCATATCTCTGACTTCAGCTTCAGAGCAGATATGTCTATCATCACAACTGTGGCACTCCTGGTTTTGCTGACCATCCCTGAGGGTGAGTCCAATCTGTCAATCAATGTTAAAATATAAGAGTAGTTATCTCTTGGGATTTTACATTTAATGCCTTACTTTCCATCCATGCATTCTGTGATTTGTGTCAAGTGCCTGTTTGTGATATGCATTTAGATATGCATCCAGATGTTGACATCCTTCATTGACCTCTCACAACCTCAGGCATCAGTCTGGGGGATCCAGGTATGACTCGGCGATGTCGATGCATCACCAAGGAGAAAAAGCCCATTGGACGTTACATAGGAAGCGTGGTGGTGAACTCTGCCAGCTCCCACTGCAACGACATTGAGATTATGTAAGCCCCGGGATCAAAATCCACCAGCTTTACTGTTCATTTGTCCTTGAATGAACCTGTGGGTGTATGGGTCTGTTGTAAAAATGTAAAATGGCATGGTGTTATACTGTGTGTGATGTCTCTGGTCTGTCTTTGGTCCTGCAGTGCCACTCTGAAAAAGGATGGGCAACAGATTTGTCTGGACCCTGATGCTCCATGGGTCAAAAAAGTGCTTGGCAGGAGACTAGTTGAGTATGTCCCTCTTTGCAGTATTTTTTGTAAATGTGTGATACATTAACATGAGAATAAGACTTTATTTGAATCCTTCATGAGCAGTATGATTGTACAGTCGGAGGAACACCTCTATAGAGAAGGGTATTTTGTTACCTTAGGGTTGACTGAGAGGCATCTCTGATTATCTGATGGCAGCAGGTTAAAAATTTATTCCTTGTGTTTACACACTTAGTCACAGATCAAGGAAGTAAATGGAAGTTTTCAGCAGAAAATTGTTTCACCTCATATTTCCCTTTCCTGGAACCTGTTTGATAATAAGTAAACATTAACTGGCAAAAGGAGTGGGTGACCTATTAACACCAAAGGCAACACTTCCTTTTGAAACTGAAACTCATACTTTATATTTCTTTTTTTTCTTTTTTTTTTCAGGCAGATGAAAATACTGAATAACAACCCCTAACAGTCTAGGGTCAGATCTTATAAAAGACACATCTTCATCACCAATGAAGTTCAAGGTGGATGCATCGATCGCATCTATGGAGCACAAAGAACTTGTTTTGCATAATGGGAAAGACTCACGTGGCAGCTGTGGTACTCTGTGTGAGGGTGTGCCTAAATCATCTACCCACCTTTTAAATTTTACTGGGTTTCCTGAGAGTGTTTACACAAACCTATAATCTGAAGAATATGTTAAACATCATATCTCTACTTAATTTCAGTTAAAATACTTGTATCTCAATTGTATAATAAATGTAAAATGTGAAATTCTGTTCTTTATCCTGTAATGCTCAGCAATATGGAAAAACACAAGCACAGGCTGATCATATATTTTAAGTGCAAACTTGTGTGTCTGGGTGGTTTTGAAACATGTGAAGTAGTAGAGACTTAGATATCACTTTGACAAAACCAATGATCAACAATTGGATGGGGATGGGAGCCATGGAAACACAGTGTGTTTAATTTGATATTACCTATGATATTAAACCTCAAATTTTCAGGTTGGACTTCACATTATTCTCCCCCAGAGGTCAGACAGGATCTTTTTGTATTTTGTCTCTTGAAAGAGCATAAAGAATATATCAGCAAATTCTGTTTTATGAAAGCATGTTTTACAAAAGGTTTGTCTGAAATAGTACTGTTTCCTACTACACACTACTATGTCCTTTCACACATCGTATATCCTGCATCACAGAGGCATAAACATTGCATTCTCAGTGGGAAGCCAACGCCCTCTCTTGGACAAAAGTGCACACCATCAGGAATATGTTTTTCTGGCTATAAAATTAACTTCTTCATTATTTCATTATTATTCATTGTTTGTTTTTGTCATGTCAGGTTTAGTTGCCTGCTTTGCAAAAAAGTTTAATAAAAAATGTTTGAAAACAATAAAGCTGTACTTAATCCCAATAAGTGTTTTTGACTAGAGCCAACAAAAGCAGTTTATGGTTCTTGCTAAACTGGCTGTTGTGCAATAGCAAGGCTTTTCAAAGCCAGTCATTGTATCAGTGCTGTTGCTTCTGGCAAAGGCTACAAAAGAAATGTAGACGTCACGAGTAGCCTATTTGTTATATTGCTGTTTATTCAAAAGAAAGTGAGATGAATTTATTTCTACTTGATAGCCTATATATTGTATAAAATGATGGAAGTCATATCATTCCTCAACCAACCATTTACTGTATCTTTGGTAAAGCTAAGTATTAGTAGCTTGCCACTCTAGTCCAGACTCGCCTTTACTGATCTATGCCAGAACACCAGTCTGTCTCTCTTTACAAATTAATTTGAGCAGCCAAGCACTGTCAAAAACCCTTACCCCTTAAAAAGTATATTGCAAATTCAGGTGGAAATCCCAGAATTCCCCAAGATACTGAATAAATCATGCTGGTCATTTCAAATTAGCTAAATTCTTTGTCAACATTGTTAACGTTTTTTACGAGACACATATTGCAGTGTATTCACATGCACATGAGAAACTGCATTAAACATTCTGTTGAAGAAGTGACATGTTTAGAAATGTTACGTGCATCACTCAGCTGTGCATCATCCACATCTACCTTCAGAATAATACAGTCCTTTTGTTTCCCAGACATTTCCTTAGGAAAATAAAGTAAGAAAATAGAGAAAGTGACAAAGATAATCCAATCCCATAATAGAATGGGAGTTGGACAAAGCAGGAAACTAAGAGTGCCTTGAACCTGTGGCTGGGGTTGAGAAAGTAGAAAAAACTGTCTTTAAAGTTGTTTATCTGGATATAACTCTCCTGTCACTCCAGATCCGGCCACCCCTACCTGTCCTAGAATAACCTCAGTGTTCCCACCATTCCCTGTCACCTACCACACATCCACCTGCACATTTGTTCCCCATCATAGACTTGGTGGTATTTACACAACCCATTTCTCTTCTTTCTCTGCCAGATTGTCTTTTGTTAACAGCCTTTTTTCTCTGTCTGCCAGTTTTTGCCTGTTCTGAACAGTGATCTGCCTTTTGGAGTATTGCCGATCAGCCCCTTTTGTCAGATAAGTGGTGTTTTTTTCTGCCTCTGGCTCTGCGTGACTCTTAATGCATTTAATCTCAAGCAAACTTGAACTTTATCTCACTGCTTTGTAAGTTGTTGTTTTGGGTAAGAACCTTGTTTTCACTGACTGGTATAGTAGTCACCGATATATTATGGTCACTTTGTACTGTGGGATAGTTGCAGTAAAAGTTTTAACTGTTGATCTGAAGCTCTCCATAATCTAGTCAGAAGAAGATAGCTGTCTATCCAAGTCATACATTGGGACACAGCTGCAATTACTTGGAACTTTGGGTTCAGTTTTTCTTGGCGGAGGCCAGTGGGCTGTTAAAGCCCTGACCACTAGATTGTTTCTGTGTTGCAAGGAAGCATGTTGCCTTACTGGTTAGTCAAAACTGCACACACTGTTTTTTTTGTTTTTTAAATGCAGACTTCAAGTTTATTATTGATATTAACACTATTAATTGTCATATGCAAAAATTGCCCCTTAGCAGATATTTCAGCATGCAAAAACTTTTTGTGGTCAAATTCATGAAATAAAAAGTGACAGTGCTCGTTTTATGTCTGATTACTGCAGGTATGGGTTGTGTTCACTTCTTCACCTAAAAAAAAGACAATAACATATGTAGTTTGTCCAGACTTTTGCAGAGAGCTATAATGTCAGTGACAGTGCAGACGCATCTTGTGTTTTATTCTAATGACTAATAATTATTTGACACTGACTGAGATTGGCCACAACATTTGGGTTGAAGGTCTGACGTTTATCACAAGACATTAAAAGGAAGGGGAAATTTAGTTTAGCCAAAAATGATTTGAGTATTGAGACAGGCACTTACTCGACCAGGAGTATGGAGGTGTAGAGACATGAGATGCAAAACAGGGATAGAGGACGTAGACTCTATAGTCTCAAACATCACCACTAACATCAGCCCTCCTTCCCTCAGGTAGACGCCCACTTTGGGGAAGCGGAAGATGGACCGAGCTCTGTTTGTTTCGTGGTCTCTTGCCGTAAACTGGAAGCAAACGTCTGAACTCCATTTCGATGGCACATCTGCAGTCATCATGGATTGTTATGAAGTCTGGAAGCAGCGAGGAGAAGTCGCGACTGCAGACATGTAGACTAACGCTAGGAAAAATAGCAGGTCTGAAAATGTGTTGATCCATCAAACTGTAGCAAAGCGGTAGAAGGTAAAGCGTTATTTGTTTTTGTTCTTGACGGATGCGATGCTTTGCTGTGTTTTTTGATGTTGTAGCTAACGTCAATTACACAAGGCTTGCAAATAACCAGCGTTACCTCGCAAGCTAACCGCCAATAATCGTAGCAAACTTTCAACACAATATTGCAGACCTATGTAGAGATATTAATGACGTAAATTAAAATTGCAATAACGTTACAGAATTCACGACCTCATTTCCATCATGTCTATTTAGCTATGTGTTGTTTTCCTGTTAAAATGACACAGAGAAGCTAGTTATGGTTATAGCTGACCATCGTAGCTTTGGTTATATATGTGTCTGGTCATTTATAAGCGCTGTTGTGTGCTTGTTTATCTTTATTATTGTTGTGTAACGAGTGGCGCTAGCGGTTTCCTGTTGCTTGATGTGCGTGTGCGTGTGACTGACTGTTTCCAGGTGCGCCTACCGTCACGGTGCTCCCCAGCCGGTGTGTCTGCTGCCATGGAGGTGGGCAGCCTCCCCGTGGAGCTGTGGAGGGTTATCTTGGCCTACCTCCCTCTCCCTGACCTGGGCCGCTGCTGCCAGGTGTGCCGTGCCTGGCGGGAGCTCATCCTCTCTCTGGATAACACCCGCTGGAGACAGCTCTGCCTCGGTTGCCCTGAGTGCCGTCATCCCAACTGGCCCAGTCAGCCCCATCTGGAGCCCCCATCCTGGAGGGAGGCCCTGAAGCAGCACGCCCTGGCCACCCGCACCTGGACTCAAAATGGGCCAGAGCTCCAGTCTTCTGCCTGCCTCCTCTTTTTCCGCCGTCGAAAAGACCGCAGGGTTTGGCACGTGGGTCCTGGATGCGAGTTTGAGACCCTACGTGGGGCCCTCGGGGTGGTGGGGCCATATGACCGTGTGGTTCTCCATCCAGGGGTATATGAGGAGCAGGCTGAGGTGGCGCTGAAGGTGCCTGTGGAGCTGGTTGGGCTGGGTCGATTGGGCGAGGTGTCCCTCCTGGTGTGTATGGAGCAGCAGTGTCCTACTGCCAGGCTGTGTAATCTGGTGTTCATGCCACCCTGGTTCTCCACTGTGGTCTACAAGGTGAAGTAACAATTTGTGGTGATGGTTTCTTCACACAGCTGTTGCTTACCAACCGTTCACTGCTGTCAGTTTAACTTCATAACATTACTCTCGTTGCTCAACCCTAAAAGGCTGCAACTGAAATAGCAATAATGATCATTTTCATTATCAGTGTGGATCTGCTGTGTTCATTATTTTCTCAGTTAACCAGTGAATCATTTTGTCTATAAAATGTCAGAAAATGGTGAAGAATGGCCATCACAGTTTCATCAAGGTGGTGCATTCAAAAGGCTTTTTTGTCAATCAGCCATCCGGAACTGGGACATGATTATCTATTATCAAAGTAGTTGCATATAATGTTTCTGTCATTTTTTTTTTTTTTTTTTGCTTTTTGCTGAAATCTGTCTGACTCCACTCTTTCTCTCCGTGCTTTATTCCAGACATCATGGGGTCACGTCCAGCTAGATAACTGCAACTTTGAGGGGGCTCAGTTGCAAATCCGTGGCCCAGGAACCTGCCAGGCTCGCTTCTGCTCCTTCTCACAGGGCAGCTCTGCCCACTTGCTGGGTGTTGTCCTCAGTTTATTGGACAGCTGTGACTTCTCAGGAAGTGACACAGCCTCAGTGACTGTGGAAGGTCCTCCAGTGTTAGAACGGAACTGGGCTTGTAAACACTTGGCCGGCCTGGCTAGGACGTTCCCATCATGTGGCATGTCTGGGAATAACGGTAGCTCTCCCAGAGGCCAACTGACTGGCTCCACTGGTGGGCATCAACCTTCAGGGAATAATGTCAAAAAGGAACATGTGAGCATAGAGGACTGGCAGAAGAGGACTGGGGTAGATGCAGTGTGTCAGGGCACAGTGATTGAAGATGGCTGGAGTGATGGTGAACACAGCGAGGGAGAAGAGGAGAGCCGAGATGGTGAAAAAACCAACACCAAACACCCATTTATAATGGATTACAAAATCCCATGTGACAATCATGGCCTATCCCATTTGCTCAAGCCCCGGGCAGATGGTTCTCTGCCACTGGCCTCCTCCCCGGATCCCCCACCTGTGACCCCTGAACCCCTCACCCTTCAGCAGGAACTAGAGAGGGACCCAGAAGCTCAGATGTTGGCAGCGTCCACACTTGGCTGCATCCTCAGACGCTGCCTCTTCAGGGAAGGGAAGGGGGGCGTGCATTTGTCTAACTATGGACAAGCTCGGCTGGAAGGCAATGTCTTCCGTGGGCTGAACTACGCCGTCCGCTGCATCCAGAACTCCACAGTAAATAAATCTTACTTAAATGTGTCTTAACACATTAAGGTTTCCCGTGCTCAGTGACTTTTTATTCCCAGCATGCCATTTGAGTAGTGTATCAAGTTAAGGAAGTAGCTCCAGATCATGAGTAATTAAGCAGCAGTTTCCTGTTGAAACCCGTTATTTGAGCTGCCTCTTGCTCTCTCACCTGCTGCAGATAGTGATGCTGAGAAACGAGGTGTGCGAGTGCCGTGCGTCAGGTGTGTTCCTGCGTCTCTCCGCTCAGGGCCTCATCGCAGAAAACAACATCCACTCGAATGGAGAGGCGGGGCTGGATATCCGAAAAGGGGCTAACCCCATAATTGTGGTAACTGCAATGTAACTAATTGATAAAAAATATTTAAAAAACAGGAGGTAAATTTCCAAAACTAACTGCTCATAGTTTGATCATCTTTTCTACTACAGTCTCATTCTGTCTTTCATTCCACAGTGCAACAAAATACATAGTGGTTTGCGTTCTGGGGTTGTTGTCCTTGGTAACGGGAAAGGTTCAATTCGGAGCAACCAGATCTATAACAACAAAGAAGCGGGTGTGTATATTCTCTTCAGCGGGAATCCTGTGGTCAGGTATGTTGGAATCCACAATCTAATGTTCCCTGGAATATACAGTACTCATTTTCCCCCATTGCTCATAAAGTCTGTAGAGTTTTTTTTTTTTCTAATGCATCATAATTAAAACAATAAGGTCGAGCACTCAGAGTTTAAAACCACAACTACAACAGGCCTTTTTCCCAGACTACATTGTGTCTCTATACATAAGCTTGCATTTTACAGTAAAAGTATGTCACAAGTTGTCATATGCAGTGTTGTGAGAGAGAACTAATATAACTAACTGGTAATTAGTTAATTAGCTGTTTTTGTGAAACAACACACTCTTCACATGTTCTACTCTTGTTCTTTCTGTCTCTCATAGTGGGAATCACATCTTCCAGGGCCAGGCAGCAGGGATTGCAATAAATGAGAATGGCAGAGGGATGATAACAGGTGTGTAAGTGGGTCTGCCCCACCTCCTTGTCCAAATCTGACATCAGCATGCCAAATATTCGTTCATTGTCACCCATTGTCATTGCTTTGCCACTTACAGGAAGTAAAAGCATTATCTTTGTGGTTATCATGCACTAAACTAAATTTCTATCTGATTTTTTTTTTTTTTTTTAAATATACAAATGCATTTCAATTCCAGAGAATGTGATCAAAGAGAACCAGTGGGGGGGTGTAGATATCCGCAGAGGAGGTGACCCCATCTTGAGGAACAACTACATCTGTTATGGCTTCTCAGACGGTGTGGTGGTGGGAGAGAGAGGACGCGGACTTATTGAGGGAAACCATGTCTACTGTGTGTAATTTCAACGTGATGATTCAGCATCCTGAATTTATCTCTACACAACAGCTGCACAGGTGTTTCATTTCCTCTCTTCCTCTTGTTTCTTCAGGTAACAAAGGCTGTGGTGTGTGGGTTATGTCGTCTAGCCTCCCACAACTCCTGGGAAACTACATCACCCATAACTGTATGTATGGGCTGGCAGTGTTCTGCAGGAAAGACCCGGAGAACATCGAGGCGAGGGAGGGGAACTGGCCAGGGCAGGAAGGGATCGGTGGAGAAGGAGGGAGCGGGGAAAGGAGAGGAGTAGAAGGAGAAGGAAGAGAAGGGCAGGAGAACTTGAACGAAGAGGGGGAATTGTTTGCGTGGGAGAGCGATCTGGACAGCGAGGATGAGCGACACTCTGCCCGTCGTTCCATTAGTGTGGCCCTGGTGGAGAGCAACTGCATGAGTTACAATGGAGGTAATAAGAACACTTGTTGCGTCAAATACAAATAGTCACTAACACCCGCACCCATCTAATGTTGTCTCCATCTTTCTGCTTCCCTCTCTGTAGCGGTTGGTCTGTACGTGAAGAGCAGTGAGCCCCTGAATGTTTTTGCTAACCTTGTAAACAGCAACCGCGGCACTGGAATTGCTGTGCTGCAGAGCAGTCAGCTGACCCGACTGGTTACAAACTGCATACTTGAAAATGTTCGAGGTGGCGTTACGGTGGAGAAAGACTGCCGTGTGGAGCTTCGCGGTAACGGCATCTATGAAAACAGTGGCCATGGCGTCGGTTTCAGTGGCAATGGGCAGATTGTGGAGAATGATGTGGTAGCAAACCGGGGATATGGGATCCAAGTCTCGGGCAATGCTGACATCAAGGTGAGATGGAGTGAAGCATGAACACAGACTTATTTCAAATGCATTTGTACAACACTGAACATAGCTACTTACTGAAATTAACACAAGTTAACACACCACTTATGTAATTTAAAAATAATTTTTTTTTTAATGATTTTTATCAATAGGTACTGCGCAACCGTGTCCAACCAGCACAGGGCTGTGGCATTGCTGTTCTCGGGCCAGTAAAAGGAGTTGTCCATGACAATCTCTTGTTCCAGGGCCATCCTGGAAACAAAAAAACACTGCTGCATATGGATCCTGGCAATGATAGCTGTGTGTTGCGCAACAACAGTATTCTAAGGCATAATAACAGGTAACTAGATAATTAACGGAAAGTTCCAGAGATTCAGATACTATCAGTATCCATCTGTACTCCTTCTCCCCTTTCTTCTGCTGCCCATGTACTTAATTTATCGAATGACAATGACAAAATAATGTGACAGTGTGATAACATTTCTGGAAACATTTGGGATAATGTAAGTACACAACTCAAAAATATGTTATATATATATATATATATATATCGTCATTCTGAGGTAGTTTAATGTGGAAAAGTTAGATATTTTAGCTTTATATTCACCTGGTGGCCAGAAGCATAACTCCAAATGAATGATAATGTTTCTGCTGGATATATAAATAAGCAACTTCTTGTTAACAAGCTCAGTTCACAGTATCAACTTAAAAGGAGTTGACGGCAATGTTGTGTTCATAACTTGTTTCTGCTGCCCTCAAGTGGCCAAAGAAAATCAGCTATTGCAGGTTTAACATCTGCACTGCTCAATGTTTTCTGTGTGAATATTTTTATCTGAAAGAAAAAAAAAAACCTTTACTTTTATGTCTTTGCATTTCGTAGCTGTACATCTGCTCCTCCCTGGGTTTTGGAAAACCCTCCTCCTCGTCCACTGGCCAGCTCCCCCTCTGGCCTGTCGTCATCCCGATATCCCTCCCGACTTGGAATTTCCATGACAACCAGGATCAGCGCCACTGTGGAGAGTGGTTGCCACAGTGGCAGCATGTTCTGCTCCATCCTGTGAATACTGGCAAGCACTTATAAACCAACATGAATGACTTTACCAAGAGGTCAGCATTTGATCACTTCTGAATTGGTGTGTTATTGTAAATTTGGAGCACTCTAGACGTCCTCAGAGAAGACCCTCCAAAGTGATGCCCTGCTGTTGGCGTGGAGTAACCACCCAGTAGTAAGAGGCTGCACCATGTATAACCACTAAAGGGGCCGACCACCTTCTCGAACATTAGGGTGGCACAACATTTTGTAAATCTGAAATCAGACTTTTGTAATTTTAGGATAGAATGCCAATGCTTTCATCAAATGTGGACACATGATGTGAAGCAGGAGTGCAAGACGAGCATTGTTACCATCCTACATCTGAAACAACCGTTTCCATAATGCAGCTTTAACTTCAAAAATCACGTTCTTATAAATGCAGATTTCATATTCATGTACAGGACTGCTGTAGACTTTGTTGGTTTTTGTCAGTTTGTTTCTGAGACTTACTGGTTAGGAAGTGCACATTTATAAGTCCTAGCAGGAGTCAGAGGCATCAGAGATGCCAGCTTAAATCATGCTACAAAGTAAAGCTGTGCCTTGTATGACTTTTTAATCAACCAGTGATTGTAGCTAGGGGGGGGGGTCGTCAGTGTGAGGTGTATATGCAAAAAAATTGAAAAAACAAAGCCAAACTTAAGTTTCTGCCTCTTGCACAGAGCTGTTCTGTTTCCTGGTGAGTCTGTTTCTGTATCATGCCCTCCATGTTGTTTTTAATATTTTGCATTTCAGCTACATGAAATTCAGAGGAAGAAAAATGTGTCATTCCAGATGTATCAACACGCTGCACAGTAACACACAACCACAGACTCACCTGGTAACAGCCAGTTAAGGAAGGAAAAAGATGTTAAGTGTGCAATATGTGATGTCTACAAAGGTGCCTATGCGTTTTATCTAAGCTAATGTTTTCTGTCATCTAGAATTTTTTTACAGCTCATTACTCTGTTTTATTTGTATCATGCACAGTAAGAACTAAATAACAATATCATGTATAACTCAAAGTCGACCATTTTATTTGTCTACAAAATTCATCAATAAACAGTTCTTGTTTGTGGCGTTTCCAATTCTTAGTCATGTCTCTTTATCCAGTTCTTGTCTTCCCTTGTTATGGTCTTCAGTGCATTTTCTTGCGTTTCCGTCTCTCCATGAACTGATCATATTTGACAAGAGGTAGAACAAGAGATGCCTGCCTGTGTTCGTCTCGTAGTCCAGCCTCCTCAGTCTTCCCCCGACTCGGTTTAGTTAGGGTCAGTCCCATTGACTTTGCAACTTCAATTATTCTGTAGGAAAAAATATGAATCAGGTATTCCGATAGATTCACTCCATTGCGCCTCATATTGACAGTGCTTCATGGGGTGTGATGATCATTTGTATACAACAAGAATGGTACAATTGCTGTCAACCATGAGCAGAAACTAAAAAAAAATAAATATAAAAAAAACCCATAACATCAGTTCTCAGGTCTGAGTCGACACCACTGACCCGAACAATAGTCTTCCTGTATTATTTAAACAGTAACACTAAGCAAATATATATATATGTAGCATACTGCTATGCAGTGTGTTACACATTTAAAAACAATACACATACTCACATAAGAATGCATTTTTATTTTTCTTACCTGGACTCAGTGATTCCAAGGTCACGGTGCAGTAATGTGAGGTCAGCAGTCATGTGACCCATATGCAGCAGCAGGGCCAGGGAGTAAGCTGCTATTTTGGCTCGCATTGATGTTGACACCATGTTCAGGACCCTTAAAAGGTGAAATCGATGTGTTTGTATAGAAGACTGAGTAACCAAATCAAAAATCTCTGCAACAATGACTATGTTGAGCTCCTAATAACATGCTAATGATGGATCCATCGTTCTTATACAAATTAAGGTTCTAAGGAAAGGGGGTGTCAGATTGGGTGTCATATGGCTTTACAGATTGTGAAACCCTCTGAGGCAAATTTATGGGTTTGGGTTAGTTTTCACTGACTGATCAGTAAATACATTGAGGAGTAGAAAGTGATGCAAAATACTACAGGCACTAAGAGACATTTGCAGCCATTTAGTCCTTGGTGATCTGAATTTTTGCCTAGAAAGGTGAAAAGCAATTTCCATATATTTTTGATTATGAGGTTCCAAATGTAATCCAACCTAATCAAATTCCAGACACATCATTTATGAAATACATGTTGACAAGGTACTAATTCTATAAAGGTCTATAAAGGTTATCTGCAAAGCAAATGTAGTCTCTGCAAATATTTCAACACATACAAAAGTTCCATCATCGTACCTGCCATTTCTAAAAGTCTCCACGGTGAATGTTTTGAACAGTTTGCTCTGAATGATACGAGGGCAGCCCTCCTCCTGCCCGACTGCACAGATAAATATAAATCAATATTAGCGTTGGTCCCAGGAGAAGGTGTACAGGAACACTTTAAACACACATACTTTATGATGAAGGCAAACAACAGTACTCACATTTGCGGGTAAGGTTCCTCTGCTGTGCCAGTTTGAGCATCAGGGAAAGGTAAAAGGCACAGCGTGCCACTTTATCTCTGGCTTCACCTACGGTTGGCATTTTCTCTAATTGCTTCACAACACACAGACACCTTAAAAAAGTACAAACAAAAGTTAAAATGCAAGGAAACACAAGCAGTTTAATAAAATGTCTCAGCAAGTGTGAGCCCTTCGTTGGCCTACCCTCCGTCATTTGTCATCTTCTGCAGCTCCTCGGGGGTGAGTGCTGCCATCTTGGAACCAGCCTGCTCCAAAGCAGCAAACTCCACTGGACTCAGGACTACAGATATTGATTAAGGACAGAGACCCAAACAAACCCAGCTGTAACTCTAAACACATACTATATCATCTATCTTTCCTCAGTAATATACACACACACACACACACACACAGCAAATGAAGGATACGATCGTCAAATAGGTAGACGTTCTCAGGTATGTCTGCATCTATATTGCAAGGGGGCACGTGGAGAGCCAGTTCTCCCTGGGACTCTGTCTCAACAACTTCCTGTTGGAGAGCTGAGGAGAGTCGAGAGAAGAAAATGTATTTTTTTTAAAAATATGAGAAACAAATTGACACAAGAACAGAGGGAAGACAACATGGAGAGAAAGACGACAACATTTTTATGCTTTTATTAACTGACCTCTCTTTGAGGTTTCTTTCGGTGATAACTATTTGATGATTTTTTAGAGTACTAGCATCCATACCCAATGACTTAGACACTTTGACTATGTAGCTTACCTTCCACACCCTTCTGGTTGATCACAGTGTTGGCAGCCTTAGCCACCGCTTGGTGCAGGGTGTCGCTGCCAACCTGATTCAGCCTGCGGGAGCTCAAAGCTCTCTTCTGTTTGTTGGTGCCAAACGCCTCAATCAAAGAGTCAACCTAAAGAAAAAATGTAACATAAGATTAAGACAGGTTTATTTTTATTTTAGCCCAGTCTTCTCTATTCTTAGAAAAACAGAACATATCATGGTACCTTGTCTCTGAAGGTCTGAGTAGTGTCCTGGGGTTTTGCAGCATCTGTTGTCTCTCCTGGTGAAAAAACATTGCAAACCCAGAACATTTACACCAATAAAATTTTGAGCCAAAAGCAAACTAAAACGGTTTTCTTTTAAATGATGATCTGGTTGTTTTGGAATGTGATCAGTCACTCGGGTAATGTAGACTGCTTAGACTTACATGTTACACTAAGTTTCATAATACATGCTGGTGATTGTTTTACTTACCTGGTATAACAGGTTGCATGTTGAAGAGCTGAGCGTTGTGCACCTCCATTTTCATGGTCTGTTTGTTCAACACTCCAACATAATAACTAAGCACAGAAAGACACCAAGCATATACCTATTATTTAATCCCATTAATCCAGTAGTCCCAGTCCTAATTTCTTGATATAAGATACATTCACCTACTTGCAAAGGTTGTTGCATTTCAGTGACCCCGCTGCAAAATTATTTCCAACATAGGACAGTCTGTCTGATTCAGCAACCTAGACAGAGGAAAATATAAGCAACACAGTCATAAAAGTAGAGCAACACAACCTGCACAAGTTATCTTTATAGGTGTATGGTACACTGCAGGCACATAACACAGAGGATGAAAGTAATCTTGGATTTTTCTCACCAATATCCGTCTGCTCCTTTTTCTGGGGTTATTCTCATCTGTGTTCTTGTACATCGTGAAATCTAGGTTGTCTGCATTTCTGACGCTGCCGTTTGAAAAACGGACTGTGAAATTGAGACACACAGAGAGGAACCTGTCAACACCTGTGATTCACATCATCAAAAACACATTCAGGGTTGTGTATATTTGTGTCCTTTTTACTAATTCAATACACATGAGAAAAGCACCTCAGACATCAGCTAGACAACACACAAACCTAAACAACTAGCCCTGTTGCTAGCACCCACGTGTGCAACACAAATAGGTGTTTGAATAGAGGGAAAAAATTTGACCCAACATTAATAGGCATGATTACAATTACAATTTCCTTTTAAAAGGGTTTAAACAAGCAGCAAGTAGGATATAATCACCAATAACAGCCTTGTCGTCATCTCTCTCCTCTCCACAACACACTAGCGAGCAGGGGGCAGCCATGGTTGTTGTCATGTGTTTCTGGGTGAAGCAAGAGCATTCACTCCTTTGCACTTCCGTCTTCGCCAAGATGGTCAAAGTAGTCCAACAAATATATATATATATATATACATTACATAGATTTATATAATTTTTTTTAAATACATATACATATATGCTATGGATTCAGGCAGAATGGTAAACAAGGAGCGTAACGATATTCTTCGTTAATTAATGAACTGGAAAAAAATGGAAAAATGCTTAACTTAAGCGATATACATTCACTCAAATGATATGCAATGGAACTGTTTTTTTTAATTTATGTTTTATTGTTTGTTTGTTTGTTTTTGTTTTTGCTTTTTTTCCACTTTGGTGCTTTTAAAAGTGTTTATATCATGTTATTTTGCTCACAAACCACTTTGTAATATATTTTCCTTAACTGCAGTATCTATTAATATAACATATAAACCTGCATCGTTAATGCCTGTATGACTATGTTGGCTCCACCATTGAACAATGCTGAAAAAACATGCTGACCCATGGTGTAGGCTGGAGCTACACTTGTGTCCACCCTTGCTATAATACACAACCTATTTGACATCAAGAGCTAATATGAAGCAAAATGAATAATAAAAATTTAATATTAACTGGTAAGGGACACTTGCTGATTAAGAAGATAGCCGGATGAGTAGGTGTGCAGACTCTTAAAAACAGACTGTGAAGTATCAGCAGCGCCGCACCGTGGTGGCTCAGCAGAGCTGCAGAGCTTCTTCACCTCGGCGAGGTCACGGACATGGAAAGGAAGCACAGCGCCACCCTGTGAGTCTGGTCGGGAAAACCCGTCTGAGTAGGGAAATAATTAGAAAATATAACATTGCACATGTTGGACCTGAATAGCGATTTACAGCCAGCATCCTACTTATTGACGGTTGTTATTTCAAGCTGACTCCGCACGGGGATGACACCGACAGATGTGTGAGACAAACGGTCAGCGGTCAACGCGCACATCACCACGGGCAGCTTTCACCCCCACAGACAGACAGCCAGACCGTTCAATGCGAGGAAACTGCTCAGAGTGGACCGCAAGGGACGTGGGCTGTAGCAGCAGAAATGTTAGCTAGGTAACATTTGGTGGGAAAAGCTGTTTCGTTATAGACAAGTGGGTCCAACCAGGTGACCGCATGCTACTGCTTGTGTTGTAGCTAACAGGCAATTTGCTGGTCTGTAGCCAGCTAACTTTAGCCTTGTCAGTCTCTGGTCAGGGCCCTGTTTCTGCCTGCTGTAACCTACGCTTTCGGGAAAATTCAAGGTAACGTTAGATGTTACTAGCTCGCACCGTGTTATTGCTGATTTTGCTAGTTACATTAGCTAGCTGGTCCTGTATTAGCCAGTCTCGACTTGGTAGTTTTGTAGTATCATTTATCATTATTACAGTCCAGTGTACACTCCGAGGCTATGCTCTGTAGCTACTCTTTTAACAATGCAGCTGTTATTTATAGCCTCCTTATAAGCATAAGTAAACAGTTGGACAAGCTATAGTGCAAGTTGTGTCACTTTCTTAATATATTTCCTTAAAGCAACACTGCTCTCGGGGATATTAATTAATAATCCCACCGAAATATTCGTAGGCCCTAGGACCACAGTCTTTCAACCCAATAATGAAAGTACATCTTGTTTTATATAACTATCAACACCTCCACAAATAAAACTAGCACATAAAAAACATCTGTCAGTCAAACCCACCCATTACCTCCATTTACTCTGTCCCTGGCCTCATCTTAGGCCTCCACCATCATACAACTGTCTCAGGCTGCAACTAACAGTATTTTTATTTTCACTTAAACTGTGGATAAATTACTAGATTGATGGTTTATTTACGTAATCAATATATAATACATACAATAATCCCAACACAATTTCCCTGAGCCTAAGCTGATGCCTTCAAATTGCTTGTTGTTCCTGACTAATATTCAAAAACTCAAAGATATCCAAATTACAAAAACAATCTTAACGTTTTAGAAGCTGCAAAAAACAAATATTTTTGGTGTTTTTGCACAACAAAGGATTTAAAAGTTATGGAAATTAATGTTAATTGATGTTTTATGATGTGGACTTTTCATTTCAGCTGTGTAATTATCTTTGTTTTTGTTTTTTTTTTTTACCACTTCTTGCTTATGTCTTTAGGGCCATGGATTTCCCAGGCCACTTCGAGCAGCTCTTCCAGCAGCTGAATTATCAGCGCGTCCACGGTCAGCTGTGTGATTGTGTCATCGTGGTGGGCAGCCGACACTTTAAGGCCCACCGCTCAGTGCTTGCAGCCTGCAGCACTCACTTCAGAGCCCTGTTCACTGTTGCAGAGGGAGATGCCAGCATGAACATGATCCAGCTGGACAGTGAGGTCAGGATCTTAATAATACTGTGTTAAAGAAGGCAATGGTGATTATATAACATTCATGTTTATATTGATGATGGTAAAGAGTGTGATGTGTGTAATTCAGTAAAAATCGATTACACATCTGACATAATTCTGTGTTGCTGCTGTTTCCAACAGTGCCAACAAGATCAAGTATCTACTTTTGTGTTTGCAGGTGGTGACAGCTGAAGCTTTTGCTGCTCTGGTGGACATGATGTACACGTCAACACTGATGCTGGGGGAGAGCAACGTGATGGATATCCTCCTTGCAGCCTCACACCTCCACCTCAACAATGTAGTCAAAGCCTGCAAACACTATCTCACAACACGCACGCTGCCTATGTCTCCCTCATCTGACCGACAAGCACATCACCACCCTCAGCAGGACCATCAGAGGCGCAGACAGCAGCAGCAGCAAGTAGCAGATTTGGCAGTGAACCCTACTCTAGCAGCTAATGCTAACCTCGCAGCAAATGCTGCAACGTCAAAGTTGCAGCGCTCCTTCCTGTTGCAGCAGCTGGGGCTCAGCTTGGTGAGCTCTGCCTTGGGTGGGATGGAGGAGGACGGGGTGGGAAATGTAGTTGGCAATAGAGGGGTGGAACAGAGAGCCTCCTTCCCTATCCGACGATTCCACAAACGTAAGCCCTCTCTTGCAATGGGCCTGTCAGAAGACAGACCCAGGCAGAGGCAGCGCCCCTCAGCCCCTAACCTGGGGTTGTTGGGAGAAGAAGGGGTTAACATAGAGCGAGAGGAAGGAGCACTTCTATCTCCAGACTCCCACAAGATGGGGGATGAATCAAAATTGGATGCTGCAATAACTGGCCTAGTAGGGGTGTCCCAAGATGATCCTCAGATGCCTAGCCAGTCAGACAGTGGACACTGTGAGGGAGAGGACATGGGAAGAATGCAGGGAGGGGTGAGCAAGGAGGAGGACATGGATGACCAGGACCACCAGGATAACAGATCAGGCGTGAAGATTAAATCAGGGACAGAAGAAGAGGCCGAAGAACAGGAAGAGAAGGTAAAATTGTAGCTTTTATTGTTGTGACAAAGTAACAAACTCTCATTTTGCCTTATGCAAGAAGATTTTTGTATTTTTACCCTTAATCTCTCACTTTTTTCAGTGAAGTTTGCTGGTACAAGTTTTGATACACCAAACTCTCCTAAATGTTAAATTATTTGTTTTTATTATGGGAAGAATAAAGACATCACAATTTTTAAGCCAAACCAGTGTTTTTTTTACACTGGAGCAGATGAATATCTTTACCAGAAATTTGTTGTCTATTGCAACACATTTGCAACTTGTTATGCATGAAGTCCATTGTCTGACCATCACAAAATCGTTTGACTCATATGTACATGCAAATCACTCTGCTCTAATTTAGCTGCTGGCTTTGCAGGCTCATTGATTCTTTTTTTTTTTTTTAAATCAATTCTGCCTTGACCAAAGATGAATCTCATTCTTTGCTTTCCACAGGTGGTGGTTAAACGAGAGCCGCTGAGCTCTCCTGAGCCGACAGATGAAATCAGCGATGTGACATCGCAGGCTGAAGGCAGCGACCCAGCTGAGCCTGGAGGCCAGGAGGAGGAAGAGAAGGTGGAGCTGAGCCCAGAGAGTAGCGACCGTAGCTTCACCTCTGAACCCCAACCCAGCTCTGACTCTCTGCTGCAGCCCAGCTCCCAGCTCCTCCTCAAGAGCAGCATGGGAAGTGGCGCCGGAGTCGGAGGAGGTTTTTCGTGTAATAATGGATTAAGTGGCAAACCTGGTTTTAGTATTTCTAGCTTCCTTAGCCCTAAGGATTTTGGAAATGGCGGGCCAGGGTTGGTTACAGCAGAAGATGACCTGCCCAACACAACAACTGGGGATGCAGTAGCACATCACTTCCTGCTGAGACAGGAAGCTGCTGGGCCGTCTGGCTCTGCTTCTTCTTCTCTTCTGCAGTCAGGTCCACTCATTGGTGAGAGTCGCGGTAGTTTTGGAGACAACTTGCAGCCTGATTCTCTGTTCCTTCGTCCCCTGCATGACAGTTTGGGGAACCCCAGAGGAAGTGGGGGAAGTGCGAGTGGAGGACGGGGAGGGGTAGATCCCTTTGGTTTGGACTTCCAGCGCTCCAGTCTGGGGCTTCACTCTCTCGGGCGACCCTCGCGAGGGGCTGGAGGAGCAACCACTGCCTCTCTGGGCTACCCAGGCTACAGGCGTATTGCTCCAAAGATGGCCACCAGCATGGGAGGAGAAGAAGGAGTAAGTGGTGTTCTTCAGGATTCCGCCTCTTCCTCCTCTAGTCTGGCAAGTCCTATGCTTCTCAATGAGACTGGTGGGTATGAGATGAACAGTGGCAGGCCCACCTCCCTCCCCCCTCAGCTTACCAGAGCTTCAGCAGATGTCCTGTCCAAGTGCAAGAAGGCTCTGTCGGAGCACAACGTCTTGGTGGTTGAGGGAGCTCGGAAATATGCCTGTAAAATATGCTGCAAAACCTTCCTCACTCTGACTGACTGCAAGAAACACATTCGTGTCCACACAGGAGAGAAGCCCTACGCTTGTCTCAAGTGTGGAAAGCGTTTCAGCCAGTCTTCCCACCTATACAAGCATTCTAAGACCACATGTCTGCGCTGGCAGAATAGTAACATGTCCAATTCCCTGCTGTAGGACTGAGAGAGGGCAATAGAAAGAATAAATTGGGAATCAGAGTTGGGCTGAATTTAAAGTCCCAAAAAGTTTAGATTTTTCTGAAGCTGTGACAGAGCAGCCGTCTCTAATCAACTGTCCAAACTAACCAGTCCTGATCACAGACCAAAGATAGGAATGCTAATGTAACCACACTTTTTTTTCCAGGAGAAACTCATACTACTAAGTCAGTAAAAGTTACTCTAAACACATTTAGCCTGAAGAGAGATTATAGGGATGCAGGATATGCATACATGCAGCCACTGGACTCTATATAATATGATCTAGGCCAGTCTAGGCTTGACTTTTAAAGCTGCCATACTGTTGGCTGTCTTGTTTGTTTTTTTTTAACAATCATGTGTGCCCTCTCATTAAGTGATCTGTTGAGGTGATCCCTTAGTGCTGAACATCTATAATTTGTGGTACACTTATAGATGCACATTTGATTTAATCATATATAATAAGCATATTATAACACTCAAGCTGAGTGTTTGCAGATCAGAGGGAGCTGTATAGCACCAACATTAAGAATGGATATCATGTCAAATAGTGTGCTTATGTGTAGATTTTCCACTGCCCAATGTGTAAAACATGTAGTAGCATCCCACATCAGACTCCTGGGTCCTCCCAACTGTGCACATTGACTGTGCCTTGTTCTGTGCAAGGTCATATAGACTTTGGGCTAACTGTTTCATATTCAATTCTGGTGCCAGATAAAATGCCTGTTAAGTACTAGCAACTGTTGACGGATGTCTTGATACTTACTATGCTGTACAAAAAGGTGGGCAGAGTTGGATTCTATCCTGTGAGGTGAAAGAAAAGATGGCAGAGACTCTAGTGTTGTATATGTTATTTTCACCCAGTGAAAATGTCATTAACTGACCAAATAAACTTGATTCTTTTTATTTTCTGAAGTGATGAAGTTTGAGGCAGCTGATATCCTCAACCAGGACAAGAGTAACTCAAATGAAAAAATAAAACAGATCAGCATTTCTCTGTGGCTGATTCTGGATTTTCAAGTCAAGTCAAATAGATGTGAGATGGTTTATCCCTGTAGTTGCCTTTCAGCCCAACCACCTCAGTTAAAGAAATATGTTTGGTAGCTGGTAATTCATTAATTGTAAAATAATGGAGCCTTCACATTTCATGTGACTACAGGAATTAATTGTCTCACTTTGATACATTTATACCTTATACAAGTTTTGAAGGAGTAGGAATTGCTGTAATCAACATCTTGCCTCAATGTGCACTTGCCAGGCAGAGCTATTGACCTTAATCCTTAAAGTTCCTTTGTTTAGGGGAGCAAACAAATCTGAGCAGTGAGAGACGGAAAAGTGTCAACCTGCACCATCTTTGCAGTTACAGCAGGAAAAACTATCTGCGTTTACTGCGCCTTGCAGTTTTTGAGAAATGTAATATATAATATTGCATTATAATGCTACTATAATACAGACACACAGGGAAATGTGCTGTAAATGCACCTTATTTTGTGTCATGGTGTGCAAAACTTGCAATTTCTTATAGTTTTTAAATTGTATAAGCGACTTCCCCTCCTTATTGGGAATGACCACAAAAAGATCAGCTGTAGCTCAGCAAGTCTACTGACCGTCCACACATCAGTGTGCTTGTGTGTGTACAGATAGCGTTGTCTGAAGAAAACTGTTTACAGGATATTGAGGTTCAGCACGTGTTGAAAAAGTGCTTTAGAAATGTAAATATTGCACATTTGTGGTTGGTTTCATATTTTTTCTCTTGGAGAAGAGACAAAACAACTCATGAAGAACTAGACATGTATAAGTTTGTTACTGTACTTGATATCAGTGCTTTATACATGTCTCTTTTTACATCTAATGTTGCATCTGTTACTAAAGCACTTAGACAAATCATTCTCTTTTATAACATATATGTTTACTGGAATGTTGAACTATGTGAAAATGTTGCTGTATTGCAATTATCCAACTCTACCAGCTCTTAATTTTATTTCTTACGCTACTACTATGTTGGATATGAAAGTGAAGAATTTGTAGCATTTTTGTTCTCTGCAGGTGATCGATCATGCAGGATTTCCACTAGTCTGCAAAGTTTGAATATCATTGAATTTGAGAGGAATATTTCACATGGCGATAAATAATTCAGAAACAAATTTTTAGGCAATCTATTGTCAGTTTTTTGTTTTAATTTCAGGTATTTATAGCTGGGGTTTTTTTTTTTATCTATGCAACTGTATATTAATGTCTACCTACATCTTGATAAACACTGTCATAGATAAAAATGGCTGTCCTTAATAGTTATCAAATAAAAAGTTTGATAACTATTAAGGATTTGTGTAAGACTCAAAAAGAGCAGACATGCTGAGAAGGAATCTAATTTTGCAGGTTATAGAAAATAAAATATCAAGGATTTTTACATCAACCCAACTGGGGAAGCTTGAATTCCAGTTGGTTGTAAATAAGAGCGGTTTCATTGGTAGAAAGTTGGTTAATTGAAATCAGTGTTCATGCAGTGTTGTAAAGTTCTGTTTTAGTGAACTGAAATGAAAAAAATAACACTTTAAATACATACTTGCCTTTTTGTATACTTTATTGCTTGCTATATTGTGTCATCTACACTGTCAATGAGGATCTCATGGTCATAGCTTTCAATTCTTGTTGGCACCTTATTGTACTGTAGAGTCATTGCACTGTTAGCCTGTACAAAATGATTATTATTTGACATATTTTGATAGTCTGATAATCTTGACATTTAACTTCATAGAAGAATAACTGCCTTCTCATACGTTCTCCCTCTAAACATAGGCTAAACTGCTGTTTGCCCTGAAATTCTTGACGCTGTGGAGTCAATAATAAAGTTGTTAAAGCTTGGCCACAGAGGTTAAAATGACCATTAATGGTTAAATCTCAATTCTGATGCCCGTTCCTCTGTGATGTCTCCTCACACTCAGCCTCCTCTGTCATGATGGAAAGAGCTAGCTGTGATGTGCTCTTACGAAACAGAGAATTGTAGAGGTGATGAGGCAAAGGAAAGATGTAGTCCTCCTCCCATGTCTCACACAGTGCCTGTTAAGAATTGTAATGGTGCTGTTCAATGTGAATCTCTGAAAAATGCACTGACTGTATTACCCCTGTATGAATATGCCAACATTTTCACAACATGTAAAAGGCCTAAATTAATTAAGAAAGTCACTGCCTTATGCCCTCTAGCTTGAAAAGCTGGGCTTTTGTTGATATGCCAAATCTGAGGGATTTCTGTTTTTTGTTTTTTTTTTGTTCTGTATGTGTAACATAGTGTAACCACGAGAGGACTAAATGTTTGTGTCTCTTTACTGTTGAAGGCTATGAAGATTGTATAGTATGTTCAGTTGTTGTATAGACCGAATTAAAAAAAAACGATGAAATTCATTTTGTTGCTGGTGACATTTTTATGAGATTATACAAGAAGACAGAATTTAATGTTATTACATATATTGTACATATTTAGTGAAGAGTCGAAGTAAGGGAAACATACTAAAAACTAAAAATACTGGTTTTATTTTCCTCTAAAATATAACTAGGTAGGTGAACTAATGGTCCAGTATTCAGCCAGTTCTCAAAGTGGAACCACTTTCTTCTCACAGCTTGAGCTCTTTGATCATCGGCTCGCCCCGCAGACCACGGAGGAGGTTGTTAGCTGCCAGTGCAGACATGGCATTACGGGTGGTATAGGAGGCACTAGCAATATGTGGTAGAATCACTGCGGGAAAACAAATAATAGGCAGTGAGAATTAAGGATTGATAGTGAAATGGGTTAGCCAACTATTTTTAAAGCAGCTGAAGCACCAAAAAGTCTGACAGACTCACCGCAGTTCTTAAGGGTAAAGAGTGGGTGGTTGGTGGGTAGGGGCTCAGGGACAGTGACATCTAATCCAGCTCCTGCAATCTGCCCAGTTGAAAGAGCCTCATACAGGTCTTCCTGGTTCACTACCCCACCTCTGACACAGCAGAGAGACCACAATTATAACACAGAGTAATATAGTTCTCAGTAGATTTTGATCTTTTATAGATGTAACCGTTTATTTTAAAGGGGTACCTGCTTGTGTTGATAAAGATGGAGGTATTTTTCATCTTTGAGAAGAGCTCCTTGTTGCAGATCTCCTTTGTTTCCGGCGTTAAAGCACAGCACACAGCCAGGAAGTCTGACTGCTTTGCCAGCTCATCCAAAGAGACTAGATCAAGACAGAGGCTTGTTGACATCAGGTGACATAAAACGTCTGAGAGCAGACCGTGATTAGGAGCAATCTGATTTCCTAAAGCAACATCTTATGAATATCTGACTAAGATCAGCATGTGAAAGGAAAGAGGAGATGAAATGATCTTTGCTCTTGACCAGTCAGTTCAGTAAAAGTCTGTTAAACTTTTCCTTAATCCACCTTGTCCACAGTGAATCCATTACACGCTGATGTTCCTTTTCCACAGCAGGCATTTTGACGGAAAATTAGCAAAAGCGCAGGTGTTATTACTGTAATAACAACAATGTCTCCATTGTATTAACGTGTCCCAGTAAGCCATGACAATGTGACATCGAGCCAGCATGAGCAATACCAGGACCCTGAAACCGAAGCAGCTAAATGGAATTCATCCATCATTTATTTAATTATTAATGCCAGTGCTCTTCCTACTGTGACATGTCCAAATGCCTTCTGTGGAAAAAGGAAATGCTGACATGGACATGAATCTGGTCCTTACCATACTCTGCATTGATGGCACTGGCCAGTTCAGGCCTGGGCTCCATGTCCGTGTAAATGAACTTCTTTACTTTGAAAGGCGCCAGACGCTCAGCGATAGCAACACCTTTGATCACAAACACACAGGGCAAGAATTATCAGACTGATAGACATGGCGGTTTGGCTATACACGCTGTGTGTAGTGTGTCAGATAGCGTAAGCTCACCAATCCTCCCTAGGCCAAGAATACCCACAGTGCTGTTCGCCAACTCATATCCACACAGCCACAGGGTTCTCCATGTGCCCCAGCCACCACTGACACAAGTGTGAAAGAGAGAGAGCTATGTATTTAACCTTGGACAAGAAAAAAAATGTGTGTGTGTGTGTGTGTGTGTGTGTGTGTAACATTACGTTTTGGCTTCATCTGTGGCCTCTATGAGCCTCCTGGAGGTTGCGAGCAGCACAGCTACAGTCAGTTCAGCAACAGCATCCGTCAGAACTTCAGGGGTATAACCTATACGGATTCCTCTGGGGGGAAACACACGGACATTACACCACCAAATGCCACAAGGTGTCTGCATATTAACAAGCTTTTTGGGCCATGGAAGTAAATGTACTTTCTTTGGTTTTTTATCAGATATTATATATTGGTCAGATGCACAAGTATGCAAATCAACTCTTTTGAATGAATGTGTCTTAATGAATCACCTTTTCTTCAGCTCCTCCAGAGAGAGATGATCAAAACCCACTGACATAGTACTAAGGACCTTCAGGTTTGGACCTGCAGGAGTACATCACACACACACATACACATATAAAGAAACACATGTATAAATGGAGAGACTGCTCATTGAATGTAGGTTATTCAACTGGCTCAAGAACTGTCCTCGGACCTGCGGCGTCTAACAATTCTGCATCAATCTTCTCGGTCAGCACGCACAACAGGCCATCAACACCTTTGACCCTCTGAAGCAGCTCCTGTCTGGGCACGGGGTCATCTGAGTCCCACAGCTCGAACTGCACTCTGGGAAAACAGAAACTATCAGTGAAGATCAAATCTTCGAGAAGCGGCTGAATACTGGACCATTAGTTCACCTACATAGTTATTTTTTAGAGGAAAATAAAACCAGTAAGACAGAGACATCTCATTCATAGAGACTCTTAATGCAGTTAAAGCTCCTTCTTAGATGTACAGTATATCAAGCTATATCACATATAGTGTAGGACTTCACAGAAATACTGGGATTTCGAGGTGCAGTGAGACATTTCTTCGACTGTTGTGGGGGAGTACCACTTTAGGCTACCAGTCTTATCTGTCCAACCTAAGGGCAAATGTTAGCAGTCCTGTTTACTCTAAGTAAATGATGAACTTTCCAAAACATACATTCAAACTTCATAAGTGTATCACAGTGAAGAGAGCTACAGCAGGCAAGTAATTGGTCACACAAGATGTTTTTATATAAAAATCAATGATTTTAACACTTTGACTCACTGTCCAGATTCACGGAGGATCTTCAGACCTTCGGGTGGGATCTGTCGGGTGACATAGACCCGCGGCAGGGTTGACATCTCTCTCTGCATGTTGCTTGTTAGACCCCCAGTGATATTCAGTGGAGTAACAGCGATCCGCTGGAGCCGACGCAGCGCCATACGACTGCACCACATTGCCAGGAGAGAGAAAATCTGTTGGCAGGTGTCTGAGGGATGACAGTGGTACTTTGAAGTTTAGTCTCTGCTGTGTGCATGTGCATGATTTTGGCTCTAGTTCAGGGGAGGGGAGGTTCCTGTCTGTGGCTTTGACCAATATGATTAGAGGGAGGGTGTTTCTAAAGTCTGAAGTTGAGAGGTTCTGTCCCAGACAAACCAAACACAAAATCACTGAATCAAATCATTGGCCAGGAATTTTGTGTCATTTATTTAGGCCAAATAGAATTCAAAACACAGATACACAGACTAAACTAGGAAACATAAACTCTTTTTCTCTTTCCCTCTAACCCTTACCTTTATAAACACACACACACACACACACACACACACAAACACCAACAAACACACACACATATATATATATACACTGTTGCCCATAAAGTTGGAATAATTTTGTTTTCAGACACAATCCTCTGTTTATTCCTATTTAAATGCATCAGTAATCACTTTTGACCAGGTGCAATGATTACATTATGTGTCCCAATTACCCAGGTGAAATGAAATAAATCAAATTGTCACAATCATTTCATGGAAAGAGGTAAAAAACATTTTATTCCAACTTTATGAGCAACACTGTATATACACTATACACACAAATCATACAAATGTATCAAAGACAGCAGTAGACTTGTTTTTTTGTTACATCATCGCCCCGACTGGTTGTCAGTGGGATGTAAATGTTTCACTTGGCTGTTGACCTTTGTTTCATTAAACAGTGGAGGTCCCAAACACTTTTTCTCTCTGGCTGGGACTAGTTCAGCAATCTGTCTTTAATTTCCAAACTGGTGTTTATGGAGTTTATGCAGTGTTGTCCCTTTATTTTACCCCCTAAATGGTATTACAGCACATTGTCAAAGGCCAGTTAATTACAGCTGAGCACTGATGTCCAAAATAGATGTGCATGGATACAGTATACATGCGTATATAAAAGAGAAATAAATAATACAATAAAAAAAATAAAAACTGACAAAAAAATTTAGTTTACAACTTTAATTTTTTTTTTGTCAGAATCTTTTACGAAAAATGTCACAGCTCAAACCCAGGGATGCTTTTAGTTTGAAGGTAATACTCTAATGGAAACTTAGTTTTTTATACATGTTAAATTAAGTCATGGTTGTTTCCTTTTGTAGTAAGGAAAACAGTGCAAACCACGATGAAGCCTAGTATCAAACTCAGACCCTACTCCTGCACATTTATAGTTTAACAAAGACACTGTGAGCAGCCTCACATGTTGTCTTTGTACAGACACTGGTACAAAGCATTAGCTGTAAGTGGACTTGGAGGCTACAATTTGTGATGCTGTTGAATTGTATTGTATTGTACAAAGAGATGTGTTTGTTGTTTAGCCTGCTCTCATTGATTTAAATGTTTTTTTTTTAGGAAAACCTGGGTTTAAGCTGGGTGATCATAATAAGGAGCCTCAACAGGGTATTTCTGTATGGGGCAGATACATGAACTTGTGAAAATGGTTTAAATTCTGCAATGTAATAAATAAAACTGTCCCAGTGGAAATCCTTTAATTCACTGCATAACTGTGTGACCACACAACTTTCAAAATAAACAGAAATAAATAATAATCACAAATGCAGTCCTGTGTAAAGCACTATGAATCTATTGGATGACCTCGGTCATGTGACTGTGGTAACCCGGAATCAATCCAAGTTTTTAACCAGTCACAGCCATTCATTCGCTTTAGCTCTTCGCGCATACTGACAGGTAGCTGCGTATGATTATTTGTCTAATTTTAACAATATTAACAACCTTTTTCTATATTGCTAGGTACAATGATAATACCTAAAAACAGATGTCTACTCTGCGGAGTTATTTTTAACCTAACGCGTGTGTCATCACTTTTAACGAGTTTATGACAAGTGTCCTCGCCACCGGCACCCGGCTGCAGTGGCACTCAGTAGCTAGCTAGCTGTAGCGGCTACGGTTTCCTCAGCAGGTTCATAAAACAACCAGCGTTACTGTGGGAGCTAACAGCTGTAATCTTTGACTGTTATAAGACGTCGCTTTGTTAGTTCAAGTCAGTCTCTACGTTGTAGCGCGGCTGACAGTTGTCCGGTCAGCAACACTGCCACCGGCAACTACAGTTAGCTGGCATTTACATTTAGTTAGCCACTTAGCTAACCTATAACAGGGCGTTGGTTTAGATCATTAACTAACACCCAAAAAGTTTTTTATCCTCTGTAATCATTGTCTGTGTTTTTATGTGTCCAATAGGTATAGTCGTTATCTCACAGACAGTTGAATTCCCCCCTCCTCCCCTCCCAGCATGGCTGCAGACTCGATGGAGATTGACGACTCTCTTTACAGGCAAGTCTACCTTTTTCAGCTCTTTTAGGTACTCTCTTATTAATTCACCTGAAACCACAAATCGCGTTACGCAGCAGTCAAGAAAGGAAATGACAGTGCTGTGCTTTATACTGATGTCAATGCAGGTATCGCACTCGGTGCTCGTCACTTTCCTTCCTGGTCTGTCTCAAGTACATTCCCTCACTGATATGCCCTTCTTCCCTTTCTGTCTTTCCAGCCGCCAGCGATATGTGCTGGGAGATAGTGCTATGCACCAGATGGCCCAGTCATCAGTCTTTCTTAGTGGAATGGGAGGACTGGGAATAGAGATAGGTAAGCTAACGCAGCACTGTAAGATATTTAGTTCCATAGCATTCATATATTCTGCACTGCCAACTGTGATTTGAGACTAAGCAACTTGACCTCTGGTTTCACAGCAAAGAATATTGTCCTGGCCGGTGTAAAGGTACGCACTCTCACTAAATATTATGGTTGTCTAGCCCCATGGCAGTATATAAAAATAAATAAATAAATAAGTATATAATTTAATCAGTTGCATCTTGGAAATTGGTCTTCCCAATGTCTTAACTACAGTCTCTGTGTACATGTGTGCTCTGTGTGTACAGGCAGTCACCCTTCATGACACAAAGCAATGTGAAACCTGGGATCTGGGCTCCAACTTCTTTATCCGCAAAGAGGATGTGTTGAGCCAGAGAAAGAGGTAATATACACCACAAAGCTGGACTCTTCCTCTTAACCTCTTATGTAACTCAGACCATGAAATGTCACACAGTCACACTTTGTCCCTAATGTTCACACATCTTCTTCTGTTCTATCTCTGTTGCTTTGTCTGTATCTTACACATTCTCATCCATCCTCAGGGTGGAGGCGGTGTGTCCTCGGGTAGCAGAGTTGAACCCTTACGTTCATGTTGGCTTGTCTTCATGTGCTCTGGATGACAACACTGATCTCAGTTTTCTCAGCAAGTATCAGGTAAAGCATTGCTTCATTGTCATGACCAACCTGTGGCTTCTGGGAAATTTTGAAAGAGTTCCTCTTAGTCACTCAGTAAAATTGTTTTCCTACAGCTGCCCTGGTGACTATAAAACATCCAACCCCTGAAGACATATAATTTCTTTCCAACAGAGACAAAATGTTGTGGTGAAAAAGTTTAAAAATGTTAATAAAAGTTTCTCAAACCGCTTTTGCATTATAAGCCATGTCAAAGCTATGGGTATGGGTAAAATGAGACAACACTACTTTTGTCTCACGTGATGGGAATGCTGCAGTTAAAGGTTAAAAAAATATGAGGGGTCATAACTCAAACCATTTTAGCATTTGATGAAACTTTCAGGCATGGCCTGTCTGCATTACCTGTTTATGAAATGGTCATCGTTGTCATTTTCTTGTAGATTGCACATAACCTTAATTCACAGCTGCATTGTTTTCTTGTCCGGCTGCAGTAACATTTACTGTCTAACTGTCTGCTCTCTCCTGCAGTGTGTGATTCTGACTGAAGCCAGGTTGAGTCTACAGAAAAGAGTAAATGAGTTTTGCCACTCACAACAACCTCCCATCAGAGTAAGTCTACTGTCCCTATTGTGGTTATTATGCATTACAGAGCTACATCAAGTGTTGTACATGTTGAACACACAAACAGTCAAATATTAACCATACCTTTTGCCTGTATATTAACCAAACTGTGTTGCCTTTTGTCCTTGCCAGTTCATTGGCTGTGACACATATGGCATCTGTGTGCGAGTGTTCTGCGATTTTGGAGAGGAATTCGAGGTGTCCGATCCCACAGGAGAAGAGCCCAAGGAGATTTTCATCCAAAGTATCACACAGGTAGTCTTCTATGTCCCATAACCTGTGCCCAAAAATAACAATTCCAACTTTACTTTTAGGAATTTCACACTCATCCTAAATATTTATCTGATTTTCTGTTTAAGTTTGGTCACCACGATTTCTTACTAATATTGAGCTACATTTCTTGAAAGAGTGAGGTGGATTTGCCAGATGTTTCACTATCTTGAAATTGCAGTTTTCTTCTTGTCCTTTGGAAACAGAGTCCACAAGGACTGTGTGTCTACTCTAAACATTTAGCGAATACTCCTTTGACTTTTGCCCCTCCAGGACAGTCCTGGGGTGGTAACCTGCATGGACAACCAACCCCACGGCCTCCAGACAGGCCAGAGTGTTGTCTTCAGAGAGGTCAATGGCATGGTGGAACTCAATGGCACTGCACGACAGGTGTCAGGTATTGCAGATAATGGTTTCAGTACATTAAATGTTTTTACAGAGCTTTTACTGTAAGTTTATATTATAATTGTATAACACCTTAAAACAATACCCAACACATCAGAAAAATAAATAGCATTTATAATATGGTTGTGGTTAATATTTATATCAAGTAAAACAAATACTGTGTTTTTCATAACATTTTACTTTTTTCATGTTTTGAATTATTCCAAGATCACATTTGGTGAGATGTTTTCTGTATAAGATGTAATAGTGTAGAAATCTAATCTAAGCCATGTTTGTCCTTTTCTTTTGTTTGTATATGTGTGTTTTGTTTGAATCTGTGTGGTGTTAGTCCTCTCCCCTCACAGTTTTGCAATAGGAGATACATCCCATCTACAACCACATGCACATGGAGGTTTCTTTGTCCTGGTGAAAACCCCTAAGACATACAAATTTGTAAGTTAACTAGTTGTCATATCAACCACAGATATCACAGTACAAGCTAAAATCAAACATACTTTTCTGAATAAATAAAGTGTTCGTGTGTGTGCCCTTGCATTTATGCATTTATGTATTTCAGGAGACAATAGAGAAACAGTTGTGTGATCCTCAACTCCTGACCCCAGACTTCAGTAAACCAGAGGTGAGTGTTTAAAGCTATTCCTGAGTACAAAATCACAAAGTGAGATTAAAGCTGACTGACCTTACCAAGGTACATCACCAAAAAGCATAAACTATGCAGCATAACCTACCTCCGGGACAGGTTAAGTTTGGACTGGACCAACACTACTAACCAGTTAGCTCTAAGGAATAAATGGAGCATCATACCTTCAGGATTTCAACATGGCCTAAAACACTAACATCACATTATATAAGAAAAATAAAATAAGCACATATGCACATGTGGAGCATCACCTGGCTTCTTAGTTTATTCAACTTCTGTCTGTATTTTTGGGTTAACAGAGCTTTTGGAAAACAATTTTATCCAGGATTGCTAATGTTAGTAATCTTTGTAATCTTTATCTGGTTTCACTGACACAAAGTTTTACTATGTTAACCTTGCTGTGTGCTACAGACTCCAATTCACAAATGCCTTCAGAATTTTTGGTAAGGCACCTATTTCCTCACAATACTTTTATTAAATCTACCCATCAGGCTCCACCACAGATCCACGCAGCCATGTTGGCGCTGGACACCTTCCAGGAGCAACACAGTAGACTTCCCAACATTGGGTAAATACCATATTTCTCTGCTGCTCACTGTCGAGGTCCAATCTGCTGCTTTACCATCTACCAAATATATAATATCATATCCTGGCTGTGGTTTTCGGTGCATGAGGTTGTTCAAATGTGACATGTTCAGTTGTGAGCAGTTTTACTTTGATGCCTTCAGGTGTTTACAGGATGCTGAGGTTTTACTGAAGCTAACTGAGGAAGTGAATGCTACTCTAAGGAACAAAGTGAGTCTTTTTTTTTTTAAAGCTTTTCATTCTCTTGGATCTGCAGAGATGCATACACATCCTCATAACATCTCTGTATTTTTCCTTCTTCCTCTCTCCCTCTCTCCTCCCAGGCTCCTGTGAATGCAGAGTTGGTGCGTTGTCTTTCAAGGACAGCGATGGGAACTCTTCCTCCATTAATAGCAGCTGTAGGAGGCCTAGCTAGCCAGGAAGCTCTTAAAGCCATCACAGGGAAGTTTGCACCACTCCAGCAATGGGTAGGTTACTATATTTGAACTGTTGACCTCCTTTTCAGAATCAAAATTCTGCTTATTGATAGTTCAATAGCTCAGTCTACCCCTTTTCCATTACAGCACAGCTATGGAAAGCCATTAACCTTAATAGTTTTTACATTTTTTAGAAATTTTCCCTTAACTTCATCTCCTCTGTTTGTTATGTCTTTAGTTTTACCTTGATGCCATTGAAGTTGTCAGGCCCCTTCAGTCACTTTCTGCAGAGGAGTTTTTCCCCAGGGGCGATCGGTATGATGGATTACGAGCCTGCATCGGTGAATCAATGTGTCTTGAACTACACAAGCTCAGGGTCTTCATGGTAAGGTTTTTCATCATTTGAAGGTATCTTTTTGCATTGAATTATTTTAGGGTTTATGTCTGAGTAAACCATACAAGATCTTCTCTTCCAGGTCGGCTGTGGTGCCATAGGCTGCGAGATGCTTAAAAACTTTGCCCTACTCGGGGTTGGATTGGCCAAGAGCTCAGGGGAGGTGGACATTCCTTCCTTCCTTGTTTTCTCTCACCTTAATGTATTTCAATAAATTTCATCTCTCAATGATACGAATTTACTGAAACTTAATTATGCTGCATCTGTCTTCCCTCAGGTGTGCATCACAGACCCAGATCTTATAGAAAAGTCAAACCTCAACAGGCAGTTTCTCTTCAGACCACATCACATACAGGTGAATACACATCCTCTTCCTTTTCCAGTTACACTCAGTATTGAATAACTTGAATCACAATCGGTACACCAACCATATCATTCATACCCTTTTTTTTTTTTTTTTTTTTGTCTCTGTCCCAGAAACCGAAGAGTACCACAGCAGCGGAAGCCACTCACGATATCAACCCAGACCTGCATGTGGATGCTCACCTCAACAAGGTGTGTCCGGCTACTGAGAGCATCTACAGTGACTCCTTCTACTCCCGCCTGAACCTCGTGGTCACTGCGCTGGACAACGTGGAAGCCCGGAGATATGTAGACAGGTTGGTGCAAATATGAAAGTGGTACAATCAATACTTTTTAAAGCATTCAAATCATTTTAGTAATTTTCTGTGAGCAGTGTTTTTGATTTGGGTATGCTTATGACATAAATCTAGGAGTTAGGAACATATGTTTGGCCAAGTCCTGATTGTGTTTCTGCATGTATTTTCAGTCGCTGTGTATCCAATCAGAGACCGCTCCTGGACTCTGGCACTATGGGAACTAAAGGACACACAGAAATCATTGTGCCAAATTTGACAGAGTCCTACAATAGCCATGTGAGTGTGTGTGAGACATATGATTCATAGGCACAGACTTTACTGTAAGTACAGTGCTTCTACATGCATCTTTCCCTTGGCTTTCCAGAGAGACCCCCCAGAGGAGGAAATCCCATTCTGCACTCTCAAGTCTTTCCCTTCTGTCATAGAGCACACCATCCAGTGGGCCAGAGACAAGGTCTGCCTGAAGTCTGACAGAATTCCTCTTTCATTTTTCAAGTGATGATCATTTTTATTTTAGAAAGTATCTATCAGTGTACCTGTCCTAATTTTGACTTTTTTCCTCCGGTTTATGTAGTTTGAGAATGCATTTGTCCACAAGCCCTCCGTGTACACCTCTTTCTGGCAGACCCACTCCTCGGCTGAAGTGGTGCTACAGGTAAGACTTGTGTTTTTTTCATTACTTAACATCGCATTTGCCTTAATATACACCAGTAATGTAATACCTCATTGAATAAAACACAGTTTTGAATGATCCTGTGTTTATGTTTGTAGAGGATGCAGAGAGGGGAAAGTCTGGAGGGGTCATTTCAGGTTATTAAGCTGCTAAGCAGACGGCCTAGCCAGTGGGAACAATGCATCACTGTTGCCCGTCTGAAATTTGAAAAGTATTTCAAGAGAAAGGTAATTGATCTCAACCTGAAATTCATATTCATAACTAAGACACTTTATGTATGTGGGTGGTACGATATGTATATGTTATGATATGCATAGTTTGAATGATGTTCTCTTTATGTAGGCCCTACAACTGTTGCACTCTTTCCCCCTGGACACAAGGTTAAAGGATGGAAGTAAGTTTTTATTTAACACATATGTACCTATAAAGTTACCAGCTTATTTCACAGTAATCTAATATGCAAAACAATATATTGCATGACAATATAAAATACATCAAATCAAGATGTATAATGAAAACTTTATTCTCATCTTTAGGTTTGTTTTGGCAGTCCCCAAAAAGACCTCCAGCACCTATTGATTTTGACTTGAAAGACTCTTTGTGAGTGCTGCATTCATTTATATTACAGTTGAAGCCTTTCTTGTATTGTATGTGTCACATATAAGCTTGTCAAACCTTCCTCTATTCCCATCAGGCACTTCACTTTCATTGTCAGCACTGCCCGGCTTTTCGCAGGGATTTATAACATCCCTTACTCAGAAAAGGTAGGACAAGTACGCTCAAGCATACATTCTTTCAAACACACACACACTTACACACCGACTGACTAAACTTTTCCATCTATCAGGATGTCTCCGAGGAGGTGGTGACCAGGATTCTCTCAGATGTCAAGATTCCTGAGTACAGGCCCTCAGAGAAAGTAAGCTTCTCCATTGATCTGCTCTGTGATTTGAGTGTGTAGGAAAAAAAAATCCTAATCTTGTTCATTATTGTGGATCTGTCCCTGTTCCAGTGTATAGAGACGGATGAAACAGTAAAGAAGCCTGATCAGATGAAGATGCCACAAAGCAGTGAAGAGGAGAGGGAAGCCATCACACAGCTGGAGCAGGCCATTGTTGCAGACTGCGTCACACCAGGTGCACAAACAAAGGAAAAAACACTCAAGATGTCCGCTATAATTCAAAGCTGAATATGTAGCTGTACTCGATTGTAAAATTATTATTATATCCTGTGGTAACAACTGGGTGATAATGTCTGTGCTTTCACATGCTCTCTGTAGAGAGCTTACAGATGAGTCCACTGCAGTTTGAAAAGGACGATGACAGCAACGGCCACATGGACTTTGTCGCATCAGCATCTGCTCTCAGAGCGAGGATGTACTCCATCGAGCCAGCTGATAGACTCAAGACCAAACGCATCGCTGGCAAGATCATCCCTGCTATTGCCACGGCAACAGCTGCTGTGGCTGGACTGGTGAGAATAATCACTCAATGTCGATTTCCACCTTGATTTTAAGAACGGCTTTGTATTCAGAATTAGGACCCGATAATTCAGTGAGTATTCGTTCAGACTTTTTGTGTTATTACTTTGATGTACTCAGGTGGCCATCGAGTTGATCAAGGTGGTTGGAGGCTACGAGTTTGAATCTTTCAAAAACTGCTTCTTTAACTTGGCCCTCCCTGTCATGGTGCTCACTGAGCCTGCTCCAGTTAAACAGACACTCATCAGGTAGGGGCGTATGTACACTTAGTCTCACTGTCTCTCACGCTACCTAAAGGTGAGAAAACACCTTTAAACACCACACTTTACTATTATTGCAGCATTGCAGGATCAAACAGAAAGCATCCGTAGCAAGATGGCACCAAGAGCATCTTGTTTTGTTATTACTACAATGCAAAGTAGTGACAGTTCTTTGACATTTTAACCAGGGACAACATCTACTTCTCCATCTGGGACTGTTGGACTATTTATGGCCATGAGGACTTCACCCTCTCTGACTTGATGAATGCAGTGAGGGTGAGAAACATGAATCATATTGTACTGTGTTGTTGTAATAGCAATGCAGATGCAGTTACCACATTGTTGTATTTTCTTTTAGGTTTTTGACAGAATCTTTGTCAAATAACATGTTGATGATTTTTATGTCAGGAAAAGTATGGAATTGAACCTACTATGGTTGTCCATGGTGTGAAGATGCTCTATGTACCTGTGATGCCTGGACATTCAAAGAGACTTAAATTAACGTGAGTGCTTTGCGTAATAACAGATGACCTTTTTCCTGATTTCCTTTCTTTATATTTTTAACTTTGCTGGACCAAAGGTTTTGGTGAAGCATCTCAAATCTGTCAAATCTTGTTTTTCTGCTTTTTTGAACCAACTGGAAATTATTTTTGAAATGATTCATCTGCTGTCTACACTGAACAGATGCACTAAACTCTCTCTTTCTCTCTCTGTAGGATGCAGAAGCTGATCAAGCCATCAGTGGACCGCCGCTACGTCGATCTCACCGTGTCATTTGCTCCGGAGGCAGATGGGGACGAGGACCTCCCTGGTCCTCCTGTCAGGTACTTCTTCACCCGCGATGGAGAGACGCCCTGACACCTTTCTAAATCTCGTCCTCAAACCTCTTGTGTCCTTACTTCCCTTTCATGTAAATTACTGTACCCCAATAGCCTGGGCCAGGGCCAAGAGTTTTCCCTCAGCATGTTACCTGACATGGGCAAAGCTCCTGGCCCCAGCACAAGCCCCCCCCCTGTACTTCATGGAGCAAGAAAAAGCCAGTCCTGGTCCCAGTTTTTCTTGCCTCAGATCTAGCCAGTGGAACACGAGGCTGCTTGAGTAGCACTTAACTGTACCTGTGTACATATATTTTCTCTGTTCTGTTTTCTACTCTGGTGAAACGCACAGCTCCACCTGTGTCGATGCCTTAATTGATTAATAACCTTTTTCTGTTTGTGGCAGTGAGTCTGACTAAAAACAATGTTTACAGAAACCTGCATAATCCTGACATACAGCCCCATTAGTCTAATGTCTGTTTTAAATCTGCCAGGACTGTTGGAGCAGTGAAGTGGATTTGTAGTGTGTAGACATCACATCTTCTTCCTCAGAGTCCTCTCATTGGTTTTGAAAATATTGGCAGCCACAGAATTTGCCGGTAGTTGGTCGTCTCCCCTCATAGCAACAAGTCAAGCCAATATTTGTTGATAAATTTAAAGGTGCAACAGGTCAGTGGACAACGGCGAAATCACCAAAGATACTGATTATCATTGTGTCTGCAGATGATTGTTCTGTTTCTGTCATCACTTTGACTGCCTCATGAAAACACATTTATATCACGGGGTATGGGTTTTACCCAAACATTAAAGGACATCACACACCACTGCGTCTTGATGTGCTTCATCACAGGGTTGATGTCAACTCTTTGGGATAGTTCACTGTCCTATTGACGAGCATCAACGCTTCATAAAAAGCAGCACTTTTATCGCATTGCTTCCCGGTCATTTGACTCAAATGACGCAGCTGATGTGTGGTGAGGTTAAAAATATGGGTAAAACCACCTATTAGTTGTAGCTGCTAGTCTTACCTATCTCATTTAATATTTAGGTAATGACGGCACTGACATCAGTTAACACATTTGGGCAAACAGAATGTTCTTTATTAGATTAAGTAATGGTGTGAGTTCAATGGCTATTTCACACACAGACATGAAACAACTGTTCCAACACCTGGAATTACACTCCTACACTTAAAACACCTTGTTTTTTTTAAAAGAAAAAATCTTTGCTGTTCATGATTTATTTCTTTAATTTGTTTATGGATGTGTGTCCATGGCGTGTATTTATTTGTTACTCATTTGTCACTTTTTTTGTGTCAAACTGAGCCTGTGTTGAGCTCTGTTGAGTCATGGTGCACTGGGTAATTGTTAATCAACACTGAACATGTCATCCTAAAAGTGTTTATCCAGGGGTGTGAATCGCCCTTCTATTTAGTTCCAGTAGAAGGTTGTGAAAAGTGAAATAGTCTTCATTGGCATGTATTGGCAAAAAGGTCAATGTAGTTTTGAATTGAATCACTTAAATCCAACTTTTTATATTGAAGTTATTGAGATCCACTTGAACAGAGCCCACTAACAGGTTATCATCTTCAAAACAATTAAGACTAAACTCACACAAACTGATTCCTCGACCACATTCATTTCTCTGGCCATTGCCAGAGGTGGTGAATTTTTCGCTTTGCACAGAAAATGTCTATCATATTGACGACACTTCTTGTGCAGTGAATGTCATAAATGTAAAACAAAACAGTGTTAATGAGTGACAATGATAATGATGTATGTTCTTGTGACAGACAACTCAACCAATGGTCCAATAAAATGTGAGACTTCAGGATGTCCTCAAGACTAAAGCTGCTCTGAGTGTTTGTTTTAAATACATCACAGTAGAGCTGAAATGATTAGTCGATCAACAGGAAAATAACGGGAAACCATTCTGATAAACAATTCTTTCAATCATTCTTTCAAGCAAAAAGTAGTGAAAAAATGCCAAACTTTCTCCAGTTCCAGTTTCTAACGTGGGAGGATCTGCTGATTTTCACTATATATCACTGTATATCACTGAAGACCGAATATCTTTGGTTTTCCGACTTTTTCCACACGTCTCTGGGAAGTTGTGATGGCCATTTTTACACTATTTTTTACTTGTCATAGATTAAATGATTAATTGGGAAAATAATCAGCACAATAACAGATGATTAAAGTGATTGTTAGTTGCAGCCACAGGCTTTCAAAATAGACTTTTCAATTTATTACATAACAGAACATCACCTTACATAAAATCTCATGTCAAGTATTGAGATATCAATAAATACAATTTGATTTTTTCTTTTACAAAAATGTATAATTTGTGACACTGTACATCATAAAATAGAATTATAAATCCATTCAGTAGTTAATTTAAAGCTCATAGAGCAATCATTCACTGTGGGTTTATTTTATATTTCATCATTGTCAATGTATTGATTAAAAATATTAATTTTTATACAAATTATAGTATTTACATATCATAGAACTTAAAGCAGTAACTACATGGAATTTGATTATGGTATCGAACATTAAAATAGTCACGTTATAGATCCAGATCCTGCAGGTTCCCCCAGCTGGGTCCCACCTTGACTTTGGCCTTAAGCTTTACATAGAGTTTTACTGCGGACTCCATCTCCCTCTTGACTATCTGAGCAACCTGAGAGGGGTTTGGGTGAGAGACAAAAATTATGTATATATAGTGTTTTTCAGACTGTGTTTTCCTGTTTTTCCATGTGTGCCAAAAAATGTGCAGGAAATACAGTGCATTAAAGAAAAAGGCCATGCAAAAATCTTTTTTTTGTTATTGGCATCAGGTTCATTACTAATTGAGTATGGCTCTCTGTTTCTTTTTAGCTTTAAGTGATAGTTATTAATATATATTTCAACCATATATTTTCCTAATAAGGATATTCAGATAAATATCTTCCATATTGGAACTTTTAAGCAGAAAAGTAGACCTACTGAGAAATTGACAAATAATGCTCATACCTGTATGAGATCTTCCTCTGTGGTTTCATAGATAAGTTCATCATGCAGCTGCAGGACAAAGTAGGCTCCTCTCAGCTGAGACGTCCCAGCCCTGCACTGATTCCTGGCTGTATAACGGTGAAACATTCAATGATACAAAGTGATACAGCAGGTAACTGTATGTGATGTTTGATTGGTGAATGAGCGTTGAGTGTGTGTCACCTGAGTGTGTGTGCTGGTGAGACAGTGGAGCAGCAGGAAATGTTTTTCGCAGTTGCTTCTGGATGTTCACAGTAGCAAGTTTGACGATGTCTGCTGCCGAGCCCTGCACGGTCGTGTTCACTGCCTGACGCTCAGCCTGAGTGAGGGACGAAGACAGAAACACACCGATGTTATGAAAAATGAAATTTACATTTCACAGGTTACAAATCAATTCTGTCAAGTTGTGATGGTCTATCAAACTTACATGGGCTTTGATGTGCGTATTGGTGTTAGTGATTCCAGGTAGGTATCTCCTACGGCCCATCAGAGTCTGAACATAGCCGCTCTTTATACAATTCTTCACTGTTTCTTTAAGAAAAGCATTAATCCCTGAAACAAAAGAAGACAGGACATGGAAGTTAAATGTCTTTTGGGTGGAAATGTAACAACTTATGCGGCCACTAATTCAATTGTTCTGTCCGCTATCTGTTTAAATATTTGTGGAAAACTTTACATGTATATATACTCACAATTTTGATATCATCAGAAAAACTAAATATCAACAAAAAAAAACAAACAGGATATGATAAGACATTCCTAACAATTAGTTGTATAATTCTAGCAGAAATGGAAATGTGTATACCTTTGTATCTGGCCTTGAAGCTCTCTATGTAGCAGGCCGCATCATTCTCCTCCACTCCCATTTGCTCCCCCAAAGACTTGGCTCCCATCCCGTAGATAATGCCATAGCAAATCTGCAAAGAGTTACATACATGGACACACTGGTCAGCTTCCCAATGAAAAGGCACGTATGTCCATGTCATTGTCTGTTTCCTGCATCGCTGTACCTGTTTTGCCTGTTGTCTGAGGTTGTCGTTCACACTCTCTGGGTCGACACTTTTCCACTCAGCAGCGATGCAACGAAACACGTCTGCTCCTCCATTCAGCACCTGGTGAGCGCGCAGAGGCTTCATCATTTCTTTACCTGTTTTTTAATGTTTGATATACAATATTCTTTTATTGCTATTCATTCATATCTATAAGCCACTGACCTGTAGAAGTCGCTGATCTTTGGACAGGTGAGCCAATATTCTCAACTCCAGCTGGGAATAATCAGCTGCTAATATCATCCCACCTGCAGTACAGTGCGAAAAGACAGGGCAACAGTCTGAGACAAAGTTATAGACAGAGAAAGTGATCACCCACACAAAACAAGTGTCTCATCACAGTAACCTGAAAAGGGTACAAAGGCATGTCTCATGCTGACGGAGAAGGCTGGGCCTTGTTCTGCAGCTCCAGCTGTAACTGAGGGAACCACAGAACGTCTCTTCTTTCTGCAACAGAAGAGTAAAAGCATTATGACAAATCATCTAGTCCTAACAATCCTACTAGTTAGTGTAACTTCAAATACAGATGTAGTGTTTACATGCATCAACTCAAAGGTAGAATACTTTATAATAACAATAATAATAATAACTAGAAAATTCCAGGGAAATTTTGAGTGCCACGGGGGCTACTGCCGGGATGAGTACATGATTTATTTCCAGTGTTCAAAAGTCACCCTGATCATACTCTGGTTTTGAGAAATGTCTTGATATAAAAGACTCTGATGTCAAACAATGTCACATCCCTCCATCATGTATTATGTGGGAAATATCTCATATTCTGTGTTGCTTTTTTTAATAAAACAAGAGGCAACATGTCTTCAAACTGGCATTTAAAGGGTTAAAATCCTGAAAACTAATAAACATTTGGTAGGTTTGAGCAGAACTGAAGTGGTTTAAGAGATTTATGCAAAAAAAGCAGAAAAAAATATTGATATATGATGATTTTATAGCATTTTCTTTGTGTGTCCTTTTTTGGACTCGAGGAACCCCAGAGGGTACAAAATGTGTTACCAGTGTATAATAGACCTGTAACAGTAACTGACATTAGATTTTAAAAATGTCAAAAAAGACACTTTCTTGCAGAAATCTATACCTTCAGCTGTAACACAGCCAAAATGATCAGCAAATCAAAAAAGAAAAGTGAAGAAAATGTCCAAAAAAGGACAGAGGGACCCCTGAGGGTTAATAAATCCCATGAACCGCTATTTAAATGACCACTATTATGTTTTTTTCTGTGCTAAATTTAACATTACAGGGGAGGAGAGCAACGCGACTAGAAGTGACAGCGAGAGAGGGCTAGTAGCTTCTCCTCTCCTCTGTCTCAGCGGAGACCGTCACAACTTCATTCACTCTTTTAACAAAACAAAAAAAAAGCAACGAAGGAAGCAGTAAATGGACTTACATATTTAAGGCCTAACTAAATGTAATTTAAGACCTAACATGTGGCTAATGTAAAGCTAGCAGAGCTTGGAGAGTTGGTTATCTGGTTGCTAGGCGCACGCACGCACGCACACAGGTCAGGAGCTGCCGTTGCCATGGCAATGTGAAAATCTGCCCAGAATTTGGCTTTGGCTACATGGCTTCAAACAACAGCAAATTATGAGAAAACCGTTACTTCTTTTCATAAACCGAAAAGACCGTGCCAGACACTGAAGCCAGAAGTTTCTACAGTCTCTATTTTATTCAGATATTCCTTAAAATTAGTGAGTAAGCTCAGTGCGAAGACAGAGTGAGATTCTTTTGAAAAAAAAAGACGATTACATTAGGTGTCAATGAGAGTGAGACAGGTATTGCTGCCGGACTCGGCACCCCCGTTTAAATTTTGTGCAGACCCTGCCTGTCAAAGTTACATTTTATGAATCCCAACAACTATGTCTACATTTTCAGAAAGAATTATTTGTCTCCTTTTTGCGGTTTGGCCGCGAGCGCGAATTAAAAATAAAAATAAAGGTTATTTTTTACTGCTTCACGCACTCTAGCCAACTGACGCTTTCACTCTAACTTTGAAGAAAAAGTGATTTGCACTCCTCCTTTGAGTGCTCACAGTTTGAAAAGTTTACATGTTATGTAAAAACAGTTCCTGTCTTTTTGAGAGAGCAGAAGTTTTCATCCGTTTTATAGTTTGAATCACATTTCTACATGCAGGTATGAGAGAGCTGGGTGACTCAGAAAAAAGGTGCAATTTTGTAGAAAAAAGGTGGGTTTCTAAAGAAAATTCCAATGCATTTCTAATGCATTATTTATTCCCAGTTTTTTGGGAATAACTTTGGGAAAAATTGGAATTTTAACACCAAAAGTCATAGCACCCCTTTCGGGATCAAGACGCACGTTTTGATGTATATATTACCGGGGTTTTCTCAAAGCTGCGGGACGAGTTACGCGCCGAAATTTGGCGGAAGAATAATAAACCCGAAACAGAATATTAATAGATGCTCCGCCCCGAGGCACTCCTCTCAGCTATTCTAGCTGTAGAGGAGTGCCTCGGAGCTGAGCACCCGTGGCACTAACAAGTAAAATAATATTGGAGTATTTATATAGACTAAAAGTGCAGCTAAATTCACTTAATTTCATTGTGAAGTAGATTAGATATTAGTTATTAGATATTTATCCACTAGAGTGGGACATTATGAGTGAGGTGGTTATGATTGGAACAACAGTTAATTTATATTGTTTAATGATATTAAACATTTTGCATTTTACTGTGTCCCAACCCTCCGCTTTGAGAACCACCGGCTCATACGGTCATACCTACCCTGCTTTGGTGGTCATTTGGCCGTTTTGTGAGGGAGGGCTCTCCCCCACCACTGTGGGCATGTAGATCTCAAAGTCTTTGGGGACATTCTGTATGTTGGGCTCAGTGAAGCTCACTCTACCTAACAACAGAATGAGCTCGGTCACTGCATGCAGTATGTTTACTTCAAATGAGATTATATTGCACGACAGTATGAATTTACCGATAACATCAAGGTGCGGCTACATGAAATACATTACATACGGTAAGAACAGGTGAGTGTAGTATCACCTTGTACCTGTGTATGTGTGTGTTTTACCTGTGGCTGTGTGTGTCTGGGCGATTGGGTATATTCTTTCCATGGCCAGTGTAGGGTGGTGTTGCTTCTCCCTCTGCAGGGGGAACACCACTTTAGTCAAGGCGTTAGTGATCCGTCTCCACTCCAGAATCACACCTGGCAACGGGTGCATGGGGCAAAGTTTCTCCAGCACGTCCTGCCAACATTATTTCAATTTCAGTTTAAACATAGTGGATATTTCACCTCCAGTGAGATATAAAAACTGTAATTATTGGATTGCAGCAAAGTAGTTTTACCTTGGTGGTACTGAACTGTTTTCCGAGCCGTACTCTGCCACCACCTCTCCTGGTATAGCCCAGAGTCTTCTTACTTTTTGATCCCCCCACATCACCATTTGGAGGCAGGTGGAGCTCCAAGAACAACACCTAGCAGATACAGGTTTAGAGAACTGTAACTATGACTAAATTTGGAATTTGGCTCAAAAACATGGCTGGGATAGTGAAGGAGATGCATAGAACCTGAGCAATGTCGTCGATACTGGTGAGGGAGAAGCTGTGTCCAGCCAGGTTGTACGCCTGAGATTCCAGCGCTGTGAGTTTGGCCTGCATTACATGTTTTTGTCTCTCACACTCTCTAACACTGAAGCCCAATCCATTCAATTCCAAAAGAGCCAAACATACCTGGGATGGCATCTCAACGCTCCTGAATAAATCTGACACATGCATACAAAACATTAAACACGGTTCTTCCTGCTGCTACAATACTACACGACTGACTGATTGTGCACTCTTTTTTTTACCAAGCATGCCGTCTTTCTCCAGCAGGCTGGTGAGATGGTTCATGACAGCGTGTACAAGCACACTCTTGGTCGCTGCCCTGACACGAGGACAGTGTGCATGCGCATTCCCAAGTCCATCCAGCAGAGGTAATTCTTCAGGACAGTAGACGGTCACCATGTTGGGTAGAGTCCTCTCGTCACTGCCAGGGTCCACCAGCCAGCACGCCACCTACGGTAAACATTAAAGAAAGAGAGTTATTTTGCTGCAGGTTCAAGTTTGTTTCTCATATTTTATCAAAACAGAGGTTTTTAGGAAGATCATTTTAAAAAGGATTTTGCCATTAATATTATCCGTGTGTATGTTTGTCTGTGTTGAATGTTCTTGTATTTTGTTTATTATAATCTCATGTCACTTGTTGCTGTATGCACACTGAGTACAAAGATGGATAAAGATGTAACTGTGTGCACCTACCTTGGGGTCTTCACAGCTGCCCTCCAAGCTGATGCCACAGCTCAGGACTAGCGTCTTGTACACTTGGATAATGTCATACGTGACAATCACACCCCCTTTAAGACCAGCCAATGGCCTGCTCAGACAGGCCTTCATCTGCCCCAGCCTCTCACTTACTGGCAAATCACCATCCAGTGGAGGAGGAGCCAGACTGGCGCTCAAGCCTGAGGGTGAAAAGACGAGCTGAATTAGTATTTTCTTTTTCGATTGTGTGCTTGCAAGTGTGTATGTGTGTATGTGTGTGTGTGTGTGTGTGTGTGTGTGTGTGTGTGTGTGTGTGTATACCTTTGCTCTGCTTTTGCTGCAGAGATATGTAGTATGCATCTCTTGCTCCCCAGCAAACAGACAGTCCAATCAACACCAGTCCATCACTGTCTCTTACTGGAAAACCATCAGTCCTGTTGAGCTTCTGATGAGCTGTTGAGGCTGCACAGATAACACATGCATGGGTGAGGAGACTGCATTCATCATGCATCACGTTTTACTGTAGGTTCAAGTCACTTCTGTGGTTACCTCTCGTGTGTTTCCCTCCTATCTCCCCCTCAGGCTGCTGTCTGTGCTCCCTCCTTTCACAGGCCAAAGCCAGAGAGTACCGTTCCTTTGTTTTCCACTCCTTAATGAAAGTGTCGAAGAGGCGCCTCTCACTTGCCACATCTACAATGGAGAAGGTCCCAGAGTTGCTGGAACAGAGTGATGAATCCTGGGACAGCTGAAGAGTGAAGCCTTCGTCAGTCACGGGCGATTCAGTATCAGAGGGAGGTTTCGGCCGGGGAGAGGACGGAGAAGCACAGTGTCGAGGAGGTTTGGTTTTTGAACTTGAGCATGGAACAGACTTCGGCTCTGATTCAGGTAGAGTCTTTGGATGCCTCAGCTGGTGTTTGCGGCTCCAATCAGGCATAGAATCAGGCTGTTCAGTGTCGGCAGCCTCTGATAGATGATTACTGTTTCCTGGGTGAGATTTACGACATTTTGGGGCAGTTGATTTACGTGGAGGAAGTGTTGAGGGAGTTGACTGGTTAAGTGGCCGGGTAGTGAGGGGCGACTGGACCGAGGAGGTGGTCAGTTTTACTCTGGGTGTGACAGGTGGCGTTTCTGGGGTGGGGGGAATAAGGTCACCAGCGGATCCGGGCCTCTCTCTTACATTCTCAGTGTCACGTGTTGGGGGTTGTTCTGGTTGAGAGTCACTCTCGGCAGCAGCAGATTGCACATTTACCTTTCCCCTTTTTCTGCTCACTTGCATTAAAGTCTGAGGTAGATCTGGAGCATCCACTGTGTTTGCAGCAGCAGTGTGTGTAGTGTGTGTTTGAGTAGCTGTGTGGCCTGTTGTAGTGTTGTGCCAGGACTGGTCAGACATACTAGGCCAACGGTCAAAGATCTCTTGTAAACCGGGGCTGCAATGAACAGTACTTTGAGGCGCATTATCTGGCAATAGAACATTCATTTTTGCTTCCTTTTCCTCCTCGACCTGATTTCCACTTTCACCCTCTTCGTTTATCCTTCCCTGTCTCCCACCTGGTTTATTCTTATTTTGAGCATTAGGGAACTGCTTAGCTGTGTCCTTGTCACGCTCATTCGGAGTTACAATGCAAACAGGCTGTGGCTGTATCTGACAGGGTTCAGAAGGTGAATTTGACAGCCGTTCCTCAGGCAGAGCATGGTCTGCGTTGGGTTGCTGTGCTTGACAATGGCGGGCTTCTTGCTCGTGTCGCGTTCTCTCTGAATGTCTGAGCAAGCTCTGCCTCTCCAGAAAATGCTCGCCCACAAACAGCGAGTCACCCCACTCTGACAGGTTGAAGGAGGATTCGCCCCATTGGATCGCCTCCTGCTTTTCTGCATCCTGGTTGGCAAGAAGCTCACTGCGTCTTCGATCCTGGGTTGATGGGAGATTGCACTCAGATTCCTCTTCATCAGACTGATCAAGGATCTGTTGTGGGCTCAGACCAGCGAGCAGAGAGCTGTCGTACAGGCTGTCGAACAGGAAGCTACTGCTTCTGTTAAGGCTCTCAGAAGCAACCTGATTGGCATCGAGGGCTTCATTATCATCACCGCCGCCTTCGTTTTTGTCTTCATCCACGTTATCACCACCACGGGGACCAGGGGAAACCTGTGAAAACAGCAGTGTATCATTAAAGAGGCAAATCATTTGATTATACAGTATTTCTTATTTGCAATCCATGCATAATTGATGTTTCTGGTCAGTCACCTGGTGGCTGGTGTTAAGGATGAGCTCCATCTGGCTATCTGTGAGAGATATATTGAATCTAGGACAGGCATTGTGTGGGGCAGGTCCATTTTTCCCCTCATCTGTGTCGTCTTCCCGCTCTATGCCTGTGTCTACCATTTCCCCCTCTTTTATCTCTTCTGTTTCTACCACCTGATTCATTCCTCCATCATTCCAGTCTCTGTCTTGGTATGTCTGTTGAACAATGATTCTTTCGGTCTGAGTGTCCAATTCAAAGCTGTCACCAAAACTCTCTTCTCCCTTTTTAATGTCTCCCCCAGCTTCTTCATCTCTCTCATCTCCTGTGTACAGCTCGGGAGATGAGAACGTATCTACCCCTCTGTCCTCTATCCTTCTTCGCTTGGCTTCAGGAGAGTATAAGGGAACTGAGGCAGGAGAAACAGATGGAAGGGAATTTAATGTGTCTGCATTTGTAGGAGCAGAAACTGTTGCTCCCAGGTGGGATGCCTGTGCACTCGCTACACTGTCTTGTAGACATTTATCAGTTTGTATCGAGTGCAGGACTTTGCTTAGGGCTCGTGAGTGCTTCAGTCTACCTGGCTGCACAGGTGAGGCAGCAACCTCTTTGTTACCATTTCCTTTTAAAGTCCTTGTGGAAACACTTTGTTGTTGTTCTACCCGGGGCATCAGGGCTCTGAAGCGTGGGGGCGGCATTGGAGGAGGTGAGGGCTGAGGATGTGGCGGTGATTGAGGCAGAGGGCTGGATACAATCTCAGCCAGTTCCTGTGTCAGGCTCCTTTCAGGATGGGGCCGTTTGGCTTGTTGACCCCCTGGTCTAGCTGAGGCTGTTCTGTCACTTTTCTCGACTCCTTTCTCCTCTGATTTTTTGCGCTCTTCCCTTTCTTTCTCTGACCAATTTTTTGTTTCATTTGCCATGGACAGCTTTTTATTTGTCTCTGTCATCTCTGTTTCTTTGCCACTTTCCACTGGCACCTCATTATCTGTTTGTGCGATTTCTGGGTCAGCCCTGTCTTCCTTTCTGTGCACCTCCAAATTTTTTCCCCCTTCCTTCTCAACAGGTCTGGACTTTCCTTGCTCTCTCCTGGCATCACCGTCTGGTTTATCCTTTTTTCTTTCAGCCACCATTTTCTCACTCTTATATTCCTCCTCACCCTCCTCTCTATGTCTGTCAGTAACTCTGCCCTTGCTTTTCTTGAGCCTGTCTCCCTCTTGGTGGTCTCTAGTGTTTTCTGTCTGTGCTTCAGGTGAACTGAGATATGAGACGGATGAGGTTTCTGTGTCGCTGCTATGACCGTTGTCACAGCTGTTCACAGCAGGAGCCCCGGGAGGAAGTGTTGTTGGGTCCCACTGAACTCCTAGCCGGGCCAGGTCTTCCTGTAGGAGCAGCCTTGCCTCAGAAACTATTTCAGTGGCTGCTTCCTGTTCCGTCAGGGCCCGTCCACCGGTCACCCAGACACAGCGAAGACTCCGTCTCTCAGCTGCCTCCATCTCACTCTCATCCACCGCACGTTTAGAGCTGAGGACAGACAGTGCACCATTGACATTACATTTGGGCTCATGTTTCAGGGAGATTAGGTTAGTCTAAGTGACGTTTAAAGGACTGTGCCTGCTTCTATCTCTTTGACTTCTTCAAAACAGAGGAAGTTGATGTATATTTAATAGTAAAAAGGGTATTTATTTATGAGTATATATTAGATTGTTTATATACTTGATATATTCAATGTAATTCAGTCTCTGTAGCCCTCAGTTCATTGGGTTCTTCTTGAATTGTTCATTGTTATGATATAATTATCGCCCAGGATGGGTCGGATGGTTAACCGTGCCTCTCATCATAGAGCCCATCAACCTACTTTTTAATATTTCCAACATTCTGACCTTTCAATAAGATGGTATATTTTACTAAGTATTAAGGGGTCTGGTTTTTAGTCACAACACATGCATTTATATCTTACGGGAACATACACACACCTACCTCTTGAATGGGACTGCGTTTCTTAAGGCTTTCTCCACATCAGTCACAGTAGCCCTGGCTAGTTCAGCAACAGTACAGAGCCCTTGTGCGTAGAGTGCTCTGGCTCGTGTTGCATTCAAGAGTGAAACCCTGACCAGGTCGACCAGCTCCCTCTGGACTCCAAAGCTCAGCCTGGTCTGGTACTGAGACAACAGCAGCTCCATGTTGTGCCAGCCCAGACGTTTGCAGAACACCGTTACCATACCTGAGGGATAGCAGAAAATCACTAAGTGTTTCTGGAAGCTGCACAACTGAGCATGTGATTTAAACTCATTTAATAACTAATGTCTTGCTTTTTGGCTCTAGTTCTCTTTCTTACTGTGTCTGCATCAGTCACTAATAATAGGCATCATCATTTATATGATATAGATTGAAATCCAGACAAACACATTTAAGCATATGCCCACTGAGTCTATATTACACTAGTACCTCGTGAACCTTCTCACAGTAACATGATGCAAGAAGCGTGAGCACTTATGAATGATGGATGCATGGCTCTTAAGAAAGCATATAGGTGCTGAAACATCAGCTAATGCAATGAAGTCTGTATACACATCATTCTAAAGTGCTCCTGCTTCTTCATGCATCAGGTTACTCAGCAACACTCCTAAGCATGTACCTGCATAGGTAGAAGCAGACTGCTGCAGAGACTGTAACTGTCCACGATTGCAGTTGTATTTAGATGCCACTGTTCCCAAAGGCACCTCGTTCACCAGATCCTGTAGTACAAGCGTGGTGAAAAACCTGGAGAGTGATAACAATGAAATGATGGAAAGTTAAAAGCCCCATGTGATCCAAACATTTCTTAAACTTTATTTGTTCTTGTTTGTTCTAAGGGCCACAGTGTTGTACTGAGTACAAATAGCTTGTGTAACTAACATAAATGCGTCCTTTACCGTTTATGAATTGCCATCTGTCTACGCTGCTTTTCTGTCTTGGCAACAAGTTTGCTGCTGACAGACCGTGCGAGAAATCCTTCCTGGACGCCCACCATCTCTGCCACTCTCTTCATCGATGATGAGAGCTGTTCCCACAGACAGAAGAACTGATACCAGTCTATGGTAGTCCACTCTGCGTACAACGGGGTGATCTGAGGAGAGTTTCGACAGAGAATTTCGTATTACTATGCTTGTGAGGACTGGTCTGGATTTTGTAAGTTTGAGGAGGAGACCTTTTTTCGTGAAAAGCTAGAATTAAGATTTAGTTAGGGTTCAGGGAAAACAGGAGGTGAATAAAGTTGACAGAAAACCATTGTTGTTGTTGTTGTTGTTGTTATAATGCAAGATATGTGCATGTGTACCAGGTAGAGAATGTGCAAATCATTTTCCAGTACAAAGCCCTTCATGGCACGCTGGAGGTCTGCAAATATTCCCAGAGCCTCAGGAGGGGAGAGGGAGGAGGACAAGGTGGCAGCACCAAGCTGAGTGGGACAGTACCGTTCCTCTGGATCTGCAGAGACATCACAGGATACACAGTAGTTATAGTAATATACATATTACATAATAAGATAGCACTGTGCCAAATGTGGCAGTACCTTGTCCGTCCTTCTGGATGCTAATAAATTCATTCTCCATCAGCCATTCGACACAGGCCTCAATAGCCCCTTTGTTGTTGGGCTCATTTGATTTGTGTTTGCTTTCACATTTCATGCTGGCAGCCAGTAGAGAGCAGGAAGCATACAACCTCACATCCTGTGGAGTGCTGGCAACACCTCCGACAATGATCTGTGATTTGGGATAATATGAATTAGAGGCAGGAAACAATTTATTTCATGGGGCAGGGATTGTTTTTTGTCACTGTGAGTAAACAAACACAACACAACTATTCTATAAGCAGGAAATTACCTACATCCAGACTGTAGTTCATTTCTGCATGTTTATTTAAATGTCAATCATACCTCCAGGATGGCTCTCAGCATGCTAGTGGTGACACCTTCCCCTTCCCTTCTCACCAGGCAACTGTTGATTGGCTGAAGAGCACCGTTAAGGAGACTAATACCTTTCTGACGCTCTGCCTCCTTACAAACCAACACACTTTCACCTGGAACAACAAAATGACATGATACCAAGGAAGAGAACTGTTTTTGATTAAGTTTTCAAATGATACAAGCTCAATCATTCATATGAGACTGCTGATCATGTTTTTCATCTTCTCCCCATCTCTTTACCATTTTCTTTGTCCCCTTCCTCACTCCATACCTGTAGTGTCTACTCCTTTTCTCCCTGCTCGTCCAGCCATCTGTTTGTACGTGAGTGGGTCCAACAAGTGTCCGTTGAAGGTAGGGGTTCGAATGATGACCCTGCGGGCAGGGAGGTTAACTCCTGAAGAGAGAGTGGAGGTGGCAGCCAGGACTCTGACCATGCCTTGACGAAAAGCTCCCTCCAACACATCGCGTTCATCAAATGTTAGACCTACACGGAAAGTATGAAACATAGACAACCTCCATCTTGTTGACACAGAGGATAACAAGGATCCTAACATTCAGTCCACAGTTTGTTGTGGTTAAGGGGTTATGCGAGGGTACTCACCTGCATGGTGGAAGGCCACCCCCCACGGCACAGTTCGCTGGAGGATGGGGTCTAGCCCAGCAGGAGTTCGTCTCAGCTGGGCTATAACGTCCACTAGTGCCTCCTGATTCAGACACACTGGCTGTGGGTCGGTGTTACCTTGACGATCGGAAAGACAAACACCACAGTCTAAACTTAACACACTGCAACATAAGCTATCTTTAAAATAAGTAACAGTTTTTTTTACATCACCTCACTATTAAATGCAATATGTGCTGATGTTGACTTTGTTTTATTTGAATACATTTTCAAATTTCACAAACCAGTACGTCTGAGGTTGTAGAATTCTCTAGCGATACTATCAGCCAGTTTCTCACACCAGTTCTTCGAGGGGCAGAACAGCAGCACAGAGTGGCCATCTCTCACTGTCTCATAACACAAGCTCACTATGTGGTCGTCATCACCCTTTTAAGCAGAAAAGATTATAGCACGAGATTATATTACTGCTGATGAGAAAGTAGGCATCAGTCATGATTACACACACATTGGATGATCTCTCTATCTATATTACCTTTATGTTGAGCACAGGACTGAACGGCCGGACCACAGAGAGGCTCTTGTCATAGATGTTGCAGCCCACTTTGAGATGCTCCTGCAGGGGTACAGGTCTGTAGTCTGTCTGGTAAAGCTCTGCACCTAACCAGCTGGCCAGGAGGGAGAGGTTAGGCAAGGTGGCACTCATACCTATTATCTGTACACCATCAGACAGAGACCTGTAGAGAGAAATGTAAAAAACAGACTTACTAACTTATTAACAGGATTTTTGAAACACTGCACATCAAGACAAAGGTATAGATAGACGAACAGACCCTGTGGTGCTCTGCTTCTGTGCTATGTAGCGGATTTTGGTTAAGAGCAGCTCTAGCAGATATCCTCTTCCAGAATCCCCTACCATGTGCAACTCATCCACCACCACCATACCTAGTAGCACAAAAAAAAACACACTTTCAAAAATTATTTTCTCAATAAAATGTCAGAAAATAGTGAAAAATACAAATCACACTTCCCAAGAACTCAAGATGAAGTTTACAAAATTACTTGTTTGGTCCCAGTCCCACATCCAGAGATACTCAAGTTACAGTTTTATAACTCCAAGAGAGAAGAGCAAATCCTCACCCTTCAGAAACTCGGAAATTTAAATGACTAGAACGATTAATTGATTATCAAAACATCTGTGTACCTGTTTTTTTTGGCTTTACACATAATTACAACAAATGTATTACCTAGTAGACCCATACTGTCTTCTTCAATGAGTCTGTTAATCAGAGAGTTGGCTTTTTCTATGGTGCAAACAGCCACATCCAGCGCTGTGAACCCCCCTGCAGCTGAAGTGCTGCCCATATATCCCTCCACACGAACTCCTGCCTCTTCAAATACACTCTACAGGTGCAGAGACACAAGTCTGTTAGATGGAGATAGGCAGGCATGCGCGCGCACACACACACACACACACACACACACACACACACACACACACACACACACACACACACACACACACACACACACACACACTCACTCACTCACTCACTCACTCACTCACTCACTCACTCACTCACTCACTCACTCACTCACTCACTCACTCACTCACTCACTCACTCACTCACTCACTCACTCACTCACTCACTCACTCACTCACTCACTCACTCACTCACTCACTCACTCACTCACTCACTCACTCACTCACTCACTCACTCACTCACTCACTCACTCACTCACTCACTCACTCACTCACTCCATAACAACTTCATTGTATCCTTCTGCCCACTTCCCTCTCACCTGAAGATAGTGCATCTTCTCTTTGGCCACAGAGACAAAAGGCAAAATGAAAAGAGCTTTTCTTTTGGTCTCCAACACACGCTTCAACATCAGCAGCTCTGACACCAGAGTTTTTCCAGCACTGGTGGGGGCTGAAAAATAGGGAAAATAAAAGTTGAAAAGGAGCTACAACAGAGGAATAAAAGAAAAAATGTTGTAAAAATGAAACTTGTAAAATTGACAATGATTGACTCCTTGACTCACTTTCTTGTTATATTCATTTTCTTACCAGAGTATACCAGGTTACATCCCTGCAGCACCTGTCCAACAGTGAGGCACTGAGCCTGCCACTCAAACATGTGAGTCACTCCGTGTTTCTGGTAGCGTTCCAGGACAGGTTTTGGCAAACCCCAACTGGATAACAGCAGCTTTTCAGCTTGCTCCAAGGGAGCACATAAGGCAATGCCTACAGTAGAGCACACATAACATACTCCTTTTACATATGGCATTAAATCAGACTGGAGGCAGTGGAACAGGGTCTATACTGGGGACACTATTTAATTTAAAATATAAATGTATTTCAGTTAAAATCAGACTGAGTATACATGGACATGACACAAAAGTTCAGAGAAGGTGTGAACATTTGTTGCTCAATAACTCATACAGAAATAAGAACAAAGGGAACAAAATATCAGCCTAGGGGAAGGTTTAATGACTGCGCTTAATATACTTCACCTGGCTGAGGTAAAGTGTCACTAAGAGAACTGAGCTCTAATCCAGTGGGGACTGTGAGCACAGAGTTGGACTGATTCTGAAATGACTGCTGGAGCTTGGCCCTCTTCATGGCAGCTGCGAGACGTGTGGGGCTGAAAAGGATATAGTCTCTGCGTGCATCAAGAGGTGGGTCAGCATTTTTACTTGATCCACTTTCCTCTTTGCCAAGAGGAGAACCCTTTGTTCCGGATGAACACTTCTGCCTGCTGAAACACAGAGAGAAAGAGAAGCATTTGGTCACAGAAAAGTACAGAAGATTAATGAAACAAAAGAAAAACTAGGCAATAATGTGGAAGTTCAGACTCACTTGTTGGAGCTGCCGGCTTGCTGACTGGTTTTTATTTCTTGACATGGTGGCTCTTTAATGCAGCCGCTTTCTGGATCCCTCTCCGCACGCTCCGCTTTCTCCGAATCCTCGCTGAAGAGAAGCTTCTGAGCGAGGTCTTTGCAGTCGGCTGTCCACCCTGGTCTCTTACCATCACTGCTAAGCCAACAGACTCTCTCCTGGGTGCTGGGGGCTCGGTGGGCTCCTCGGCCTGTGGCTTGAGCAGGTGCTCTGTCACTCTCCCTCTTATTGTGTGGAATTGTTGCATGAGACCGTGGCAAAGGGACAAAGGCAGCTGATGATACTGCTGGCTTTTCCTGTGTGTCTCTGTTTACTGTCGGTAGACAAGCATTGTTAGCTGCAGGCTTTACAGGGTCGACAGCATCCAGCACCTGCAGCATCTCTTCATCAAGAGCTAATGTGGATTCTCCCAGCGGGAACACTGCTCCTCCACCCTAAGACGAATAAGAAAACAGTACAGGTCATTTGTGATCAATCTTATGAGTGGAAGAGAAAAAAAGAGTTAACAAAAACTGTCTTTCATGCCGTCTCACTCACCATGAGGCTGTCTCTGCTTATTTTTTCTGATCTGTTAGTTTTGTCTGACAGATAACGGGTTTTCTGCAACAGTCCATCTTCATCCAGTGGCTCAGCAGGAGCTTGAAAACTGTGCTCAGACAAAAATGTACGTTCATTACGGGTAAAACTGCTGTTCACAAATAGATATGTTAAAAAGATTTGAAGAGGTCTCCTGGAAAAAGGAATCTGGTCATAATTCTTCTAAATCAGCCAGCATTATAATTGAAGTGACACTTAAACTTACCTTTTTTTCTTCTTGATCTGGTGCTGCCCCATGTAGCTTTTCTGTCTCAGAGGAGGACCCGAAGTGCTCATACTGATGAGGCTTTACTGTTTTCAACAAACGTGTGAGTGGCTGGATGTTAATTAACATGACATTGGTTTCTCTCTTGACACGAGTTTATAAATTTTATTCAACAATGTTTATCAAAGGTCAGCGGTTAAGTCAAAACAAGCGTCGCCGTAGAATTACTTATTTATGTCGCTAGGTATAAATATTTTCTTCCTGTTGAGCAGCGCTGAGTAAATCAGAAATCAAAAGAACCGCCAGAGTACCGCCCCGGTGTTTCACAAAAACAGTTCGACGGAATAAATGCTCGAATACGAAAGTTCCTATCCGTTACTACTACTACTATATTATTATTACTACTACTGCTGCTGCTGCTGCAACTAATAGTAATACTGATATTAATAATACCTCTAATAATACTAAATAGACTGTCTTTCGATTAAATACTTGAATGAATAAAATTATTTAAATTAACTGTTTATGGTTGAATGAAATAAACATTGTCTAATAACTGGATATCTGATGTCTGAATTGTCTGTGGTAAAATGTATGCTTAATAGTAGAGTTTATCAGCGATCCACAGTAAAATATAATACAGTTTATGAACTGTTATAGTAAATTGTATAGAAAATAGTTCATGAACAATCATTATTAAAAAAAAATACTGTATTTATAAATACAACTCAATTTTAACTGTCTTTGGTAAATTCAGTTTATGAACTCTGAATGGCAAATACAGTTTGTAGTAGTAGTTAAAATTGATTGATAAATATAGGTTTATTGTTGTTTGTAGTAAAACTATTTTATCAAATGCATATTTAAGGTCAGTGGTAAACAGTCAGTAGTAAAATATAGTCATAAATTCAGTTTATGTGAATGGTAAAAAATGTATCGTCTGTGGTAGAATGTATTGATACATTTTTTTTTCAGTTTGTCACTGTCAGTAGAAACACAAACTGTAGGTACTAAACTGCAGTGATACTTGTTTTGAGCAGTGTATAGTAAAGTGTACTGATAAACACAGGTTTTGATGTAGTAAACTGTATTGATAAATACAGTATTGATGAGTGTGTGGTAAAGTGATTGGGTGTGGGCGGGGCCTCGGTCCCCGTCTCTGGCGTGAGCAAGTGAGCGAGCGGCTGGTGGGCGCGCCCGCTGCGACGTTGCGGAGGCTTCAAGATGGCGGAAGCCCTGACAGCTCAGGAGCAGCTGGTAAGGGTCTCTTGACGGACTTTTTCCCTTATTCCCCCATCATATTCAGTGTTTACACATGTCACATTCAGTTTCTTCTCTAACTGGCGATTTTTCCATATATTTTGTCATGGTGACTGTAACCGGGAACGATGTGTGTCTAGTCAACAGCGCTGGCCCGTTCGCACCCTGACTCCGGTGTGACTGACAGCAGTTAGCATGTGTGTTAGCATGTGTGTTAGCATGATGGCGTTTGCTAGTAGCTAGTAGTAGGGACCACTTAACCGGCTGTGTATCACGGATATTCGTTCAATCAATAACCCAATTTTACATGGACCACATAGATATTTTCATATCGCCTATGTTAACTAGTGTTGCATCCGTACGAGCGATTAGCCTCATACATAGTGCTTCTAGTGTCTTTAACGCTACCGTTAGCCATCCAGCCACCACATGTAACCTAGCCGCTAGCTAATGCTAATAGCTATTGTTGACTTGCAGGGAATTTCCTCGACAGCTACCTTGCCAGACGTTAAAAAATATATTGCACCAAGTGTGAAGGTCAAAAATGACTAACGCATGATTCACTTAATTGTCAGTTGTCGTTATGCATCATGACACAGTGAAGACAGACCAAGATCATGAGTCTCATCGCACAACGCGAGTGTTTGCTATGAGCCCACTAGCTAGCAGTGTCCTGTCTATCAGATTTACGGTCGCGAATTCACAGAAGTGATCCTCCTGTTCCTAGCATTGTTGTTGCCATCACTTTCTAGTAAAGGGGTGGGCCTGACACTGATAGCAAATATCAAATGTCACACCGCAATTGTGGTGACAGCTTCGTTTTATGGCTACTTGTTTTATCTTAATCAAGCATTCACAAGGTTAACTGATAAGTAAGATAAGTAACGGGACGCGCTCGCACTGCTTCCCAGATTTGTTGATTTCTTTCTTGATGGCTAACCATCACTTTTCCAGACCCAGTAACGTCATACGATTAACTGCCCTGAGGACACTTGGAGTACATAATGTTTGTGGTGTTTGCTCACTGTTGAGATCGGCGACTTGTTGCCTTGCCTTGCCTTGCCTTGCCTTGTATAATCCTACCAAGGCTAGCAGCGATACCCTGGTGCTGATGTTCTGTCCCTGGTGGCAATATACAGTGTATATACCGGTATCCAGATTTCTTATGATATAAAGGTGTGATTTAAACTTATCCTCCTCCTGCCCCAAAAGCGAAAATTTAAACGTGATCATCATTTAAATAGGGGCTTTGTGGTGCAGTAACAAAACTTGCAAAGGATGATCCCGTCAAAACCCACAATTACTTGATAAAATAATTTTTGCATGATGAAAAATGTATGATGCCAACTTAGGTGGTGTCAGTGGCACTAAATCAGGCAGTGTACCTTTAGAGGTTAGCATTTGTGTCTGATGTGATTCCTTTGCTTCTCTTGCCTTGATTTAAATGCCAGGACTAGGTGTTGGTTAGATTTATTGAATGTGTATGTGTACGCAATAATTACAATATGTGTCCTGTCACAGCATTGAGTCAGGTACATTCTTGGCATTTAGTTCTGGCTATGTAAGTCTGAGAGTCACAAATCTTTCCCAGAATCCAGTTGTTGTAACTGGATAAATAATCACATTTTCTGTGTTAGCGCCTGTGTGATTGTCCTGATGATATAATCCTATAATGTTTATTCACATCACCTTTAAGACCACCTCTGCTGATATTATAACATCTACATATCTATCTATCTATCTATCTATCTATCTATCTATCTATCTATCTATCTATCTGACTATCTATCTATCTATCTATCTATCTATCTATCTATCTATCTATTTATTTCACATTCAGGAAAAAGGGAGTGGAGTTGCTAGTTTACACAGCAAATGTTATGTATTGAATGAATGTGACTATTGTTTAGCCCGTCATCTAATAACAAAACTGATCATGAGATGCATCAGAATGTGGGTGACTTACCAAGTCTGCCAAACAACTCATAGGAAAGCCCTGTATTTGGATTAATTCTTCACTTGGCATCCACTTTTAATTCTTTGTCCTATGAGAGAGTAGATTCAGGGTTTGTACATAGCTAATGAAGTAATCTGTTGTACCCATTCATGTACTCTCCTCTTGCTGGTTTCAAATTTAGAGGACAGATGCAGCCTACTTGGGTGGAAACAGGCTGACTGTTGTCTCCTGGCATATGAGTGCTCGCATCCACTCCATCTTCGAGGAGCACAGCCTGCTGCTGCCATCTGTATCAAAATTATTGTGACTTTGGCAGGGAAAGAACTACAAAGCTGAGGGGGCTCAGTTTTGTGTCTCCTCTTTGTCATGCCAGTTGTCACCCCTGCTCTCCTCCCTAAATTCCAAGTTCTTATGTGTGTTTTCAACAGTCTCTGCTCCTTTGGTTGTCCCCCTCCAGTTTTTCTGCTTTAATCTGTCCTCACACACTGACACCTCACCTTTTTTCTTCATCTTCCCCGTCACGTTTATCCAGGCTGTGGAGGAGTTCCTGAGTGAGGTGCGTAGCAGGGAGCAACCTCACAGCGCTGGGCTCGTCTCCCAACCTACCGCTGTAAAGTTTCTTATGGCCCGCAAATTTGACGTCTCCAGAGCCATCGACCTCTTCCAAGCATACAAGGTACAGCAGTGCTTTGATTGGTGACACAACTGATATAACTATTTTTCTATTATCAACATGGCAATGCAGCACCTAATTAGGGCTAAAGGATTTGGAGGAAATATCCAATTGCAGTTTTTCTGAGTAGTATAACAATTACATTTCAGTCTGCAAAAAGTTTCCGCACCTCCAAGTAAGATCCAGGCTTATTTGCAGGTGTACACAATACACACACAAGTTTATACCAAAATAGAAGGAATCAGACAGATCAATGCAGTTGCTTGACAGCAATCCTCATAGGGATCTTTTTTAAATAAAGTTTTCTAAAGTATATAAAAAGATTTAGGTCACAATTAATAAGATATTACATTAGTTGTATACTACATTACTCTATTTTACGTTCAAAATAATCATGACGATCTAATGAAACCCAATGTAAAATCTCAGCAACAAATACTATCATGCAAATCTGTTTTATATTTTTGCTAATTCTCTGTTAGGTGCTGTAATTTTTTGAGGCTGCACTCAGTGGTGTTACTGTATGCATATGGTGGGACAAAATGGCATTACTCCTTAAGGCACAGTCTGGGATAGAAATAAAAGGGTCTGCCAGACCACAGAGTAATAATAAACAATGACAGAATTAAAGTTTATGATGTCTGGTGCTGATAAATGTGTTTGCATGCTACCTTAGCTGCAAGCTAATGCTTGTGTTCTTTCTCCCCCACCTTTGCCATCATGTATCAACATTAGAACACAAGAATCAAAGAGGGCATCATCAATATCAACCCTGACGAGGAGCCCCTACGCTCTGAGCTGCTGAGTGGCAAATTTACAGTCCTGGTGAGTGGTGAAGTTATTATTAGCCACTTGACACATAGCAACTTCATTTAGCAATTACATCCCTGGATACAAAGAAAATGATGCACATACTCTTCATTGAGGAAAAGGTTGTGTGTTTGTCAGTGTGGACACGTATGCTTGTGTGTCTCCTTATGGATTACGATTACGTCAAGTAAAAATTGATTTGTTTTGACTTTATATTATTGAAAGTATATTTTAACTGTCAGATAACATAGCCTGGAAGCAGAGTGAATTTGCATTGGTGTATGAGATGGTCTGTTAATGTCCCTACCAGCCGGGCCGTGATGCAAAGGGTGCTGCTCTAGCGCTCTTCACGGCTCGTCTCCATCGGCCAGACGTCACCACCCACAAAGCTGTGCTTCAGGCCATCATCTATCAGCTGGACAAAGCCATAGAGAGGTGATGTCCGAACCATAACCATTTGTATAAACACATTTTTTTCTCTCTCTTCTGCACTTTACTTTGGTGTTGTGGTACACCTGTTCCTCTCTGTCCGTCATTGTTCAATTCTCTCATTTTCTGCTGCTATTTTAGTCTCTGTCTTCTAGTTCCAATTTTTTACTTCTTGCTACTAATTAGTGGTGTCAGGATCTCAGATAGAGTTTTCGCCAATTTATTTTTTCCCAGCATGTGTTGTATAAAATCATAAAATTATTCTTATGGCAAGCCTCTTCTGTTTTTAATTGAGAAATCTTCTTGATTCCTCCCCAGTGTACAAACTCAAAGAGACGGACTCATATTTATCTACGACATGACCAACTCCAGCTATGGCAATTTTGACTACGAGCTCTGTGTCAAGATCCTCAATTTGCTCAAGGTAAATATCCAGATCATCCTCTGTTGGTTTTTGGTGTTAAAACTGTGTTTTGGAAATGAAAAGCGTTTTTCATCATTTTGTCTGTTTGATGCTTGTATTTCCCAGGGAGCATTTCCAGCCCGTCTAAAATGTGTCTTCATTGTGTCATCACCTCTTTGGTTTCGGGCGCCTTTTGCAGTCCTCCGCCTCTTTGTGCGTGAGAAGCTGAGAGAAAGGGTATGTGTGTCTGTTTTTATTAGGGGGTTATGTCATAATATGTAATGTGTTCGTTATTTGTTGTTTGAAATGTGTTTTCTTCATTCTGAAATCACCAGGTGTGCACGGTGAAAGCTCATGAGTTGGCCAGTCACATCCCAGTCTCCTCGCTTCCTGAGCACCTGGGTGGGACATCCCAGTATAGCCACGTTGCTTGGATCCAGTCCTGTGTTAACATTCACACAAACACTGTTCAGGGTGACACACAAGAACATGACACACATGACTGTGTGGGAAGCCTGCTACGCTCTTACAGCTTGGAGTGTAGCAACACAAGCGCAGGCGCTACACTGTCCCATACCCATATAAATACGCAGTTAGGTCCTGAGCTTGCTGTGGCCAACTCTAACTGTTACGATGATAGCAATGCTAACCCACACAACCACTGCGGTGTGGTGGAGGGCAGGACTCGAGGCCCAGGCCAGTACCAGCAGAGCCCACATTCTGCTGCAAACAGGCCGCAGGGGAACCACCAACACTGGAACGGCTCAGCTGTGAGCGAAGGCAACATGGCTGTTAGTGGCTCCGGCCTCAATGCTAATATGAATGGTCGTGGCCGCCAAGCTCCTCCCCAGTCAGACACACCTCCCGATACACCGCTTTCCCAGAAGAGTGATGGGGATGCGGTGTATGGCAAGACAACAGACTCTGCCCATGAATCTCAGAATGAGGGTGTCAAAGAGGAGGACGAGGAGGAGGGTGAGGAGGAGGAAGGGGTACCTCCGTTGCCCCAGAAATCTTTGCCTCGTCCACCCCACCAGCCTTCCTCTCAATCCCCGCCCCTGTCTTCATCGTGGGGTCCTGATGAGGAGGACCGCTGCATGGAGGTGTCTGTTCACATGCCAGAGCAGGGAGGCATGACAGTGCATGAGCTGGTGGAGCATGTGAAGAGGAAGAAGAAAAAAGGAATCTATCAGGAGTACGAGGAGATCCGCAAGGAACCACCAGCAGGCACCTTTGACTACTCCAAGTAAGAGATAGAAAATCTATTCTTTCCACCTGGCCCTTTTTTTTTCTTTGTGCTTCTGTCTTTCTACTGGTATCTTCCTTTATTTTCTCTTTCATTAACAAGGTAAAGGAAAATTATGTGACGGATTTGTATACATCAGCACAGTATTTCAGTCTATCATGTTTCTTCACATTGAAATCAATTCTGCTTTTACAGGAAATTATCCAATCAGATTAAGAACAGGTACAGTGATGTTCTCTGCCTGGACCAGTCACGAGTTCGACTCTGCCAGCTGTCTGATGATGAGGATGAGGTAATAGTTGATTAATTGATTAATTAAACTTCAATTTTTCTCCTATAATTATTTCATGCATATGTTTGAAAATATTCCTTAATGACTTTGTTGATGATAGGTGATTTTATAAATGTTTGCTGCTAAATTATGGGACAGAGTTGCCAACATCAGTCATATTCACTTTCACACAAAAAGAATGTATTAAACTATAATGTTATATGTTGCATATTTTTTTCATAAGTAATTAATGGTCAGCACTGAAGTGATCAGCAAAGGATTGGCTGTAGACATAAATGTGGATTTGATGTTGCGTTAGCAGTTACATTAGATTACAAGACTAACATTTGTGTGTCAGCAATTGGGTCTGTTGTTTATTATGTTTTCACCTGTGCTTGTCTGCTGCATCTGATATGTGTGATTGGAAAGTGGAGCCACTGGCAGTATTATACACAGTGGCTTTTATGTGGTTAAAAGGAAAGGCCTGTTTTTGGCAGCCTGGATCTTATTTTTGTAAAATGAGCACTGTGTTATAATAGCTAAAACTATAAATATAAGACCCATGTTGTAAAAAATCCTTTAGAAGAATTAAAAAGGTTATTTGGCTGTAGAGCAAATGTTGAGGTTGGCAAATGAATGAATCTCATTAAGTAAAGATTGACTGGACCCGCTCTGGATTCATAATGCATTGTATATAGTAGCATTTTTGCGTGACTCCAATCTAAATGTTTAACCATTTACTGCAAGTAAGTGGCGGGCATAAAATGTAATTTTACAGAGAAGTCAAAGCTATAGTGATGTAAACATATGTCAGCCCCACTAATAAGACTAATGTTGAGTCCTAACATCTAGCAGCGAGTCTCACCACATCTCTGCTGTGTGTTTTTGCAGACATCCGATTACATTAATGCCAGTTTCATGGATGGGTACAAGAGGAGCAACGCTTACATCGCAACTCAGGGTGAGCAGCTGTTGAAACAAACTCTTAATTATCTTTATATTGTCCTTCATGCACATTACACTTTTTCTTCTCCAACCTCACTCAGTTCTCCTTAAACCATAGTAGGGAACAATGTGGTGTTACCACGATCTGACTGACTTCTGTGTCCCTCAGGTCCTTTGCCAAAAACTTTTGGTGACTTCTGGCGTATGGTGTGGGAACAGATGGTACTTATCATTGTCATGACCACCAGGTGAGGCTTATTCACCTGTGATTTCAGGAGTGTATTATGAATTGAGCCGGGCAGTCACTGTACGGATTAAGTCTGATTTAACCCTTAATTGGTTAAATCAGATTCATGAGACATGTTAAAGTCGCTCAGTTGATCCGTACAGTGTGGGCATAGAAGTTAAAGGTTCTGGCTTTGCAGAAAGGCAGGTAAAAAACGTGTAGTGTGAGTTAACACTACGTACAAGATTAACAAAAAACGCACAGTGTCTGTCTAGCTTTAGAAATGCACAAAGAGTGTTTGCATAGAATAAGCAATAACATGATGGGGTGATGATGAGATTAAAAGGTTGTGATTTGTGTTGTGTGTCTCAGGGTCGTGGAGCGTGGACGTGTCAAGTGTGGTCAGTACTGGCCTCTTGAGGAGGGCAGGACCGAACAGCACGGATACTTCTTGGTCAGGAACACACATGTCCAGGTGTTCCAGGATTTCAAACTCTCCCATCTTGAACTCTACAACACACAGGTAAGTCATGGTGACCATGTTAGTACCTGAAAATTTCTTAAACTAGGTCTGTTAATCTAATATAATAAAATGGACCTCAGAGTATCTTTGATGGCTCTAGAGGTCTTTAAAATTGAACTAAAGATAACTTGATATGTGACTGTGAAGACTTTAGATTGTGGGATTGCTTTTCTTGGTGGAATCTTTGTAAGATTTCATGCAATCTGCCAAGAATACTTGGCATGAAAACTGTCCCACAGGCTCATACATGCCAGTTGAAAGGAATGAGCCTAAAGTGTAGCTCTATTCTTCTTCTATGAACCTGTCCGACCTTTTGTTAGTCTGGAGAGAGACGGGAGGTGTGCCACTACCTCTATGTCAGCTGGCCAGATTTCGGGGTGCCCAAGAGTGCTTCTGCTATGCTGGACTTCCGTGAACATGTACTTCAACGGAGGGAGGCTGCAGTTCAGAGCCTGGGATCCAGCTGGACGGGGCCTCCAGGAGGCCCCCCTGTGGTTGTGCACTGCAGTGCTGGCATTGGCCGCACAGGTAAACACAATATTAAAGGGTGTGAAATGTTGTTGAATGCGTCAAGTTCAGCTCAAATGTTCTTTTTACTATCCATTTAGTTATCTACTGTCTTAGATGCACTTTACTCCACCTTCCCTTTGAGTTATATAGTCTTTTCTTGTTATACAGACAGAATCTAGAGATGGAGTAACTGTTAAAATAAATGGAAAATTTGGCAAGACACATTTGGCCACTGAGATTGTTGTTTAAGGTGGGTTAGTGGCTCCAATATGTTTTTGAGCCTGTGCTACTAAGAAATCAGACAGCTCTGAAGGAAAAAATTGATCTCAGAACTATATAGGTTTACCTGACACATAGACTAGGAGGGTAAGAACTCATTTAGTTTTCCCCTGTTGCTTGTTTGTTGTTGTAAGTCTTCCTTATGTATCTTCTCTACCTTGCTCTTCTTCCCTGCTTTCTGTATAGGCACATTCTGTACACTGGATATCTGCCTGTCCCGGCTGGAGGACATTGGCACAATAGATGTCCGTCAGACGGTGCGGCGGATGCGTACACAGAGGGCTTTCAGCATCCAGACCTGGGACCAGTACTACTTCTGCTACACAGCAGTCATCGAGTATGCCCAGCGCCATGGGAAACTGAGCCCAGTGCAGTGGTCTGATTCAGACCTAGAGACAGACAGCGAGTGAGGGACACATGGAGGCATAACTAGACAAATGGGATAGCCAACCTAAACCGAAGTAATAGGGACGAAAGACTGAGGAATGACATTTCAGAGTAGAGGAGAAAGATGACTCTTCTGCCAAAGAAGAGACAAAGGATGGAGATCTTGTTTTGGCTCTTGATGTAACGACACGGACTCCCACAGTTGCTCTTCCTTTACACGAGTAGATAGACGGAGGAGGTGAAGAGCTCCGGAAAAAAATACAGGGAGTGGAGACTGTACGTTGCATCACTGATTAAGCAAGCTGTCCTGCCAATTTCCGAGCCCCTTTTTATTTAGCAAACTACAGGGGAACTTGGCCTGCCCTGAACCTGTCTTGTTGACGAGCGTTGTAAGAGTTGTAGCATTTTTATATTGACTTGCACATGAGGAATGACAAACTTGAACTTTACCCCTTGAAGCCCTCCAAACCCTACTCTTTTTTCCTCTCTGTATTTCTGGTTCCTTTTCAACCCTGAACAACTCTGTGATCACAGATAAAGTGTGAGGGGTATGAAAAGGTGAAACTTGAAAACTTTTTTTTTTGCTTTGTGTTTGCTCATTTTTTTTTGAGAGGAAATGGTTCTGTGTGAGCATGTGGCCATAAGTGATAGTTGATCAGTGTGTGAGCCATTTAGTCCATTTCTGTTTTTACTTTTATTTTCCATGTCCTTTTTTTCTATGGTGCATTTTCTACATGTGTTTCATATTTGTGCATATGTAGACTAACTTTTCAAAGCCAAAGTCCTCACCTTGAATGCTTGGATGTACTCCTTAGTGAAATATTATAGACTGAAGCCCATGTATATTCTTGTAACATACATTTATACATTAGTGTGCATTATAACAACCTCTGAGAGAAGAGCAAAAAAGCCGTTTAATATAATTGACCTAACCTTGAGAAGAAATATCTATGTAGCGAGCCAGGCTATGACAAAATATTGAAAAGAGTTCTGGTATAAAAACTGATATCGTAATGCAAATCTGTGTGATTTGTCAGGTCTAACATCATTTTTACTGTTGGAGAGTTCTGAATGGTGGACGATCTTAAGTAATTTGGCCTTAACTTGATTCACTGCCTCGTCGTTCTCAGACCTAAACCATACCTGAAACTGTAAACTGTTTTATTTCCCCTTTTGTTCTTTCCTTGTTTGAATCTTACTCCCTTGATACCACAACTGTTGTGTTTGATTCTCGAGGCATATTCTGCCTCAGATAATTGTGCCTTCAAGTTTTCCTTAGCTTAATGTCTCGCTAGTATAGTAATAACACCCAAAAAACTAGTGCACTTGCATAGTACACACTGACTATGTGCCACACAGGACACCCACATTTTGCCTATAGTCCTGTACATAGTACACTACTTATCAATAACATAAAAGTAGTGAGTTATCCGGGACTAAGCTCTGGTTTGAGACATGGCTATTCTTTTATCATTTGACCTCAGGGGGTAATTCTAGTGTTTTTTGCCTAGTGTCAAAGATCCGTTTCTGGGTTTGCCTCTGGTAAATTATCATTTAAGAAAAAACTATATCAACTTTATTTTGTATTTTTTACTGTATTGTATCCTACTATATTTATGTCTTTGTAAAACTTCTACAATATTGAAATCAGTGAATGTTGGTACGATGCTACAGAGAAAACAAAACCAGTTATTGCATTTGATAAGCTGAACAAATCAGATGGGGAGTGAAATATATTTTTTGTTGTTCACAATGAAACTTTAGTGGAAAATATCACTTGCCATTGTATTTTCAGAACTGACTTGTATAAATTGTGACTGTTCAATTCTAGGGCAGGGAGGGTTGGGGTAGGGGATGTGGGTGGGTAATGTGGTAATGTTTTTAGAGAGCTTATTGTTAAACTCTTCAGTAACAATGACATTAATGTCTTACTGTCTGGTACCCAATGCCAAGGACAACGCAAAAAAAGAGCTATCAAGAGGGAAAAACAAGCAAAAAAGACAAGTGGCTGACATTTCTGTTCACAAAAAATCCAGCATGGTGTCAATGAGTTAAAAAAAGAATATATATATATATATATATATATATAGAGAGAGAGAGAGGGAGAAGGGTTAAGGTTTATCAGCATGATAAGAGAGCCTTGAATGTTTTTGGGGTAATGGTGTCCAAGCAATTTTGTCAGACGTGGATATTATTGGTGAATGTGGACCCTGCATCCCTCAATGCCAAAGGCCCAGGCTCACCCAAAAGATTTTTTCCTGTCACACATCCTCAACATCCCACTAGCATTGACCTACCAGTGCAGCCTTGCATCCACGGACACAGACTCTGGAGCAACACGGGAACATTACTGAAGATTATGTATAGCTACAAGATGGGAGAGTGTGTATGTAAAAGAGTCTTGGTCCCCATGCTATTTTTAATTTGTTTTTTGAGAAACAGAGAATGCAATGTGCATTGTCATTGGTGTTCATTTACTGTTTATTTTTGTGCTTTAAGTTCTCGTGATTGAATTATTGCCTTTTACATGCTGTCAGCCCGGCTGTCCCATTAAAGCAATGGTATTACTATCTTGAATGAGTACAAAGCTAAAGCGATCTCTTTTTGACTGAATGGAGTGGTGCAAGTGCAGTATGAACATGTTCACCATGTTTTCAGTTCTGTGGGAACATCTAAATATAAATCAGTATAAACCCGATAAGTGTTTGATAAATTTGTCAAGAAACCATTGGAGCCTAATTGGATTGACCAATAAAAGTTCTTGTAAATTACTCCCTGTCAAACCGCAACTCCTCATTTTTCAATTTCTATGTTGTAGTTATGCAGAGTTTATTACTTCTGGACGAAGCCAGGATAGCAGTCACCTGCTTCTAATCTTTCTGTTAAGATAAGCTAACCAGCTGCTGGCTGTAGCTTCATATTTAGTGTACAGATATAAGAGTGGTGTTGTTCTCTCCTAACTCTAAGCAAAGAAGAAAAAAATTGTTTGTTTTTAAACCTGATCAAGATCAGGTTGCCGAAAGTAAACGAATAATAATTAGTGTTTCTGAACTCATGTGTAACTAGTCATGTTTTCAGCATTTAATGTAAAATTGACCATTTATATATATATATATTTTTTTTTTTTTTAAGTTATATTTTTGGGTATTTTTTTGCCTTTATTTGGACAGTACAGTGAGACATAGACAGGAAATTCAAGGAGTGAGAGAGAGGGCATGACAGTAAAGGGCTGCAGTTAGGAGTAAGGGTGAGCCACTGAGGCGCCCCAATTAGACAACACATAATTGTTGTTTAAACTTCGCCAGATCCCCATCTAATATTACCCTGTGATATGTAAATACTGTACATACTGATCGGTATCATCTGAGACCAACTCTCTTACAATGGATGCACAAGTTCTCGACAAGTCTTCGTCTGTGACAGCCTTTAACCCTTCTCACTATGTTAAACAGATGCAATTTGCCAATCTGACCATCCATTAAAGTGTCTCTTGATTTAATTACGGATCACAAGACCACCGCTTCCTAAGTTTCCTAACTTCCTATGGCCAGTGAAGTCAGTGGCATGGGGTGTGACTAGTTAGGCTCAAACCACATTTTGAGACTTTTTTTTGAAAAACAAAGATGCCATCATGTCACTTTCATGAACAGTGTGTATCCGCAGTGGCATTTGGCAGGGCCTCTGAGACTGTTTGCTGATTCAAGTAATTTTAGTAACCTCTGCGATAATACAACAAGAAAAGCTGAGCACCAGAGGTTATACACTTTTTTTTATTAAGAATAAATATACAATATAAGTAGATCACCAAATGTGACCAGTCCAGTATGAAAACACTCAGAAAACACAAAACCTATACAAAGTGAAATTCTTAGAAAGTGAGAATTTTGTGACTGTGTTTCAGGCTATTTTCATCCAGTTTGGTTTCAAATGAAACAGCACTTCAACAGCAGTATTCATGCTGTGGTGAGTGTATGGCCATGTTCACAAAATAGAAGAAGCCGGTTGATTACCTGGTCAGTTAATCTGTTGCAGAGTGAGTGACGGAATATTCAACTATAATCTAAGCACTGAGGCGCTCTCCAGACAGAACTAGGTGTCCTGAGGCAGCATCACCTGTGGATGTGGTTCTTTTCAAATAAGTTGGGGTATGTTTTCTCGGCACGTGAGCAGGAGGTGCAGCACACACTTCTGTAGTAAGGGTAAATGCAGAGTCGGGCTTGAACCACCACCATACAGTTATGATACTGGTCACTGCATGATGGATCTGGGAACAGAAAAGAGAAACAAGGTAGAGAAACTGAGAAGAATTAAGGAAGCAGAGCAAATTTAATTCTAGGCTGATTACATTGTGTCTTGCTCAAAGCAGAACTGGATTTAGAATCGTTTTAATGGGGGGGGGGTTAGGGGTACAGTTTTGAATAGGCCCCTCTTACATATGAGCAGAAGAACCAGAGAAGACAGCAGTGTCGTCTGTGGTTGTCGTGCATCACTTTGTAGTTGTTATGTATCTTTTTATAGTTGTTTTGTGTCTCTTTGTGTTCATTTTTTATTGTAGTCATTTGATTGACTTTCCAACAAGAAGAGAGAGGCTCTGGTACAGGCGGCCTGACTCGTGCCCATTCAGTAATCCATTCACAATATTAATAAGCCAACGATCACCTCCTGACTCTGGTAGGGGGGCGACATAGATGATCAATCAGATTTCCCAGGCACAGGTCTCCCTCTCGCCTCCCTCTGTCCCCACTCCTAGTTGTAAGTGTTGGCACCAATTCACAGACCTCAATACTCAATAGATTCACCAAAGTGATACGGAATCTGAATCAGTCTTACGGTCTCAGCACTGAAGTCAGAATCAGAGACCGAGTAATTCCCACACAATAAATTCTCACCAATACATGGCAGTATCAGTACTGCAGTATCAGTACTGCAGTCGTGTTGAGAGTATGACAACATGTTCCTGCTAAAATGAACCGAGAGTAAAATTCACTTTGTTAACTCTAAGACTGAAAATACACATTTACTGATGTGAAAATGAAAAGCGGATTATTCTCATGACAATTATCTGATTGCCTGTAATCTTTCAATAACTATTAAAATCAAAAATATTTTCTGATGCATGAGGGAGGATTTGCCAGTGTGTGATCTCACACAGACACAGCTCAGTGTTGTTTGTTTTAGCTCGATTAAACTGACATATAGCTCCACTGTTCCGTCACCATAGTGGTGCATCCATGAACCAAACATTGCAGAGCAAGTTGGTCAGTGAAAGCCATATGTTACAGGTTATTAATTAAATGCTTACAAATCGTGGTTCAAACACTTGAAAATATTTTGGCATATGGAGCTGCTTTCAAAGGTACAAGACTGTTTTTTCATTGAAAATATAAGGTCACATATCTCACTCCATCTAGGTCCTCCCTGACCCTGGTGCGTGAACTCAACTATACCTGCCTTAGTGCAACACTACTCGTTAGACTTACTTATCTCAGCTACACAAGGTTGTTTGTTGCATTCTTCTCGACTCTCTGGGGTCGAACTGGGGTCACACCGGTCGCTTGGGGCAATGTTGTCGGCAAGACAGCGCACCTCTCTCACACGGTAGCCACCGTTGCAGGAACGAGAACACTGAGGTGATACAAAGAGAGGACAGAGGCAGAGGTAACGGATTACACTCACGACGTAATCTGAGGATTGAGAATGTGAATGAGGACACCATTTAATCACCTTAACTCATATCATATTTATGAACTTCCTTTGAAATGCCAGTGTTGTAGCATCATACATATAACATAAATATATTCTACGAAGTTGGCACTGGTTTGTCTTACTAGGCAGTCATCATTTTTAAAGGGTCCACCGAAATTCAAGAAAAAAAAACATATTTTCTCATATACCCCTAGTGGTATCCGGCCATGCAAGTAGTTTCAGTTTTATGTGTTGAGATTTTGAGACATTCACCTCTGCAATGTCTGTTCCTGCCCCAACACAGTTGAACTGAATTTCACTTGCACAGTTCAATACAATGAAAAATTACATTTTGTAAATCTCAACAGCCACATATCTTTCTAGATTGTCATGGTTACTCTAGATAATCCGCACACATCACTGAGAACAGTTTTCCAACTAAGAATAGTCCCTATGAAACTGTTCAGATTATGTTCTGTGGACTATCCAGAGGTTTTAATATATTAAGATTTGACAAAAAAAAAATCGCAATTCAAGGTTCACTACTATCTTCTTCTAGGAGTGGTCTTCCTCAGTGGATGGAGTTTTCTCTGTTGTCATGGAGATGGAAGTGTTGACATGTGAGCTAAGCAGCTCTTATGTTTTCATCATTAGAACTTTTAGCGACTGAGTTTTCATGTCAACAGCAGGTCCATCTTCATGACCCTGAGCAGACTCTATCCATAGGTAAAGACTATATGATACTGTTAAAAGCTCTTGAAAAGCTAGTAAGCAGCCCTTTAGTTGGGATTGTTTTGTCAAATGCTTATTTTTGTTGTTGAGGTTTTTTGTTTCAGTAAATAGATAAACAAAATATGTATTTTTGTGTTTTGGGTGAACTGACCTTTTAATACCCCTGTATGTTATAATCAAATGTCCCAAATACTGTGATTTATTTATGTGTCTGACAACATGGGTTCATAACATGCATGGTAGACGGACAGAGAGAGTTTGGGACACTTACTGCACTCCACTCTGTGACATACCACTGTACACCACATGGCTTCAGTCTGCAGGTCTCAGCTGTGATTGGCTGGGGCAGACTAGAACACTTAGACTTGTCCATCACCTCCATGCGACCATTGTCGTTGAAAATACAAGCCACGCTCCTGGTCTGCGTGCCATTCCCACACTCTGCAGAACACTTAATTAACCCACACATGTAAGGTGAATGAATGGTGTTTGAATGGCGTCTCTGAGTACTACATGCATGTATATATGTGGATTACCTGACCCCAAGGTCCTGTATACCACTCCAGCTGGTTTTGGCATGGGCCTGAGTCACAAAATATCAATTCTGGTGGGCGTTCCCCTTCACAGTTGCCCAATGGGAGATCAGTCACATGATCCATCAGGCATACTGCTGTCCGGGTTCGATTACCCGTACCACACTCTGCAGAGCACTGAGGATTATCACACACGTACATGGCCAATCAGTGCAATGTCAATATCTCAACATGAGTTTACTTTTTTTTTCTCTGTACACACACGCACACAAGCACAGACACACACACACACACACACACACACACACACACACACCACACACACACACACACTCAGGTACACTGTATTAATATTTTCTATTTTACCCGTTGGCTCCAGAGGGAGGTGAACCAGCTGCGTGCACAGGCTCCCATGTCACAGTTTTGCAGTGTGTCTGGCTTTAGCTTCATGTTACACTCCTCATCCTCCTCCACATCACCCTGGTTACTCAAACACACCACCTCCCTGCTGCGCTGGCCCACCCCACATGGCACTGAACACTGGGGGAGACAGACAGAGGGAGAGAGAGGTATATTATGGCATTGGGTATGGACGGAGTAAAATAATGACCAGAGAATATCAGTCAGTGGTGAAAAATAATTAAGTAGATTTACTCAAGCATTGTACTTATAATCTGTTTGGAGGTACTGAAATATTACCTTTTATTACTCCACTAAATTTATTCAACCACTGTTATTAGTTACACACAGATTAGTTATTGCAGATTAAGATTTTTTGGACAAAACATATGATCCTGTTGTTAAAATATGATCTGCACCTGGACCAGTTATAACATTAAACTGTTACTTTAAATCTAGGATGCAGACTTTTTATTGTAATTTAATATTTTTACATCGTAGTACTTCTCTTACTACTACTACTACTACTACTACTTTCTCTTACTTTTACTTGGCTCAAAGATCTGAAGACTTTCTCCGCATCTGATTAAAGTAAAGGTCTATTAGTCATCATCGTGCATTATAATACTCAGAGGTATGTGTGTGTGCGTGTGTGTGTGTTTTCTCACCGGGCTCCACTCAGATCGAATCTGCCACTGGCTGCAAATTTTCAGCTGACAGGTTGACTTGGTCACTGTCTTATCAGACGACCCACACAGCTCTGGTGCCACGGTAACGGAGGACTCCCTCCCATTGGCATGGACGTGAGTGACCTGGCGGCAGATGACCTGGCGGTGCTGAGTGCCAGGTCCACACTTCCTGCTGCACTCTGACCACTCCCCCACATCCCAGCTGTGAGACAATCAAAGATGACAGAGAGAGAGAGAGAGAGAGAGGGTGAGCAGAAATAAAGAACAGCCTGCGGTCCATCACAAAAAAATGTGGTGATATATGAGTTTTCAATGACTTTTCTCAAGCATGTCCCAGCTGTCTGTCTCCAGTTTGATCACAGTTTTTGTGTGTGGATTACAGGAGGCATTTTAAAGTCTGTTGTTTCCTTAAAAAAGAGATCATAGAGGAGTCAAGCAAAATAAGCCAACATGTGCTGCACAAGTTCAGATGTTTCTCCTCCCTCTGTTACCACTGAAGTTTCAGTTTTTCAGTCCTCTGTTGCTGCTGCATTCCCAGTGGAAACATATTTATTTCAGATTGACAGCAATCATGGATCACCGACACTCTGGGCGAAATATCTAACAGACCCACAACCAAACAACACAGTCAATGCACTAGCACCCTGCTACATCTTGGCAATGGTAAGATCTTGTGGTATTTGCCACAAGACATGAAAACCAAAGCCACACCAAAGTGAGTCAGGGTGATTGACTGTGACTGGTGACTGACTTATGGCTGAAAAGTGTGTGAGTGACGGAGGTTTCACCCTGAAAGTCAACAGCGCCACGTGGAACTAATACAGTGTACATGTGTGTGTGTGTGTGTGTGTGTGTGTGTGTGTGTCTATGTGTGTCTGTGTGTGTGTGTGTATGTGTGTTACTCACTATGCAGTGCAGGGCTGGGTGTTGCAGTCTTCTTCCCGGTTTGTTGGTTCAAGGGCAAGGTCACAGAGGTCAGCAGCAACAGTCATCTGTGAATCCTTCTCAACACACTCCCAGAACACCTGACGCCTGCCTGGCAAGTGCACACACACACACACACACACACACACACACACACACACACACACACACGCACACACACACAGAAAAAAGACCAAGCAAGTCAATGTGTGTTTGTCTGCAAACATTTGACTGTATACATACACGTGTTGACAAACAATAAAGTTATTTACATGAATTGTACTGATGTATGAGGCCCATGTATTTTGCCAGCAATCTTGGCCCTATAGGTGTGAAAACTGCAGTGAACAATTACAGCTTTCAGTGACATTTATGTGTGTCATCTCTGATTCTGTAACATTTTTACTATCATTTGTGTTTCCTTGCTGCAGTGTAGAGATCGTAGATTCTGAATGGTCTTAGGTCTTTTTTGCATTGGCAAGTATGGATAAAGCAAAGCCCCAAATATTTATTTAGCATAAACAAAAAAGTGCTAAATAAACAAGTATACGAAGTAAAGATTTGGAAAGCATTCATTCAGTGTGTGTACACCATTTTTTTTCTTTGTGTTGTACATGTTTCCTCACCAGTGCCACAGGTTGTACTACACTCTGTGTGCCCACTCTTTGTCCAGGTATAAGTGGGCCGAGGGTCAGAGTCCCTGTTGTGGTCAGAGGAAACCTGTTTGGGATGGGGTGTCTCCTTGGTTATGTCATTGTTGGTGATGTCACCTTGGTGAACTTCCTCACCTGGGTTGGATGGATCTACTGCCTCCGCTACGAGAAAGTGGTAGTTTAAGGGGTGGAGCAAGAATGTTCACAGGCACTTACGTGAAGAACGGCAGTGAAGTAAAAGTAAAGAGATGGAATGAAGCATGAAACAAAATTCAGTAAGCGTTAAAGGCCCAGCACACCCACACAGGTGATTTCACTTATGGCTGATTAGATGTGTTTTCAGGACTGTGTGGGTGTGTAAAGGCTGTTCTAAATCCCTACCTACATCCACTAATTCTAAGCAGATGAGTAGCGTGTCCACATCGGTCAAAAAGTTTACTCAGTCAGCATGTTGACTTTTGAGTGTGCTGTTGATGTATGATGTATGCTACTCTCTGGCAAAGCACAAAGCAAATGGAAGAGTTACTTACAGCTGGAAAAAATCAAAACTAATTGTGGATGTTGGCAAAACAGCTCCAGTAACACCTCAGATCATGTCCAGCGGAGCACATATTGTTTCATTTCTTGTTGATATAAAACGTTTAAGTATGTTGATTTGTTGTATACAAACTGGAAGAGAGTATTGTACGAGAATATTGTACATAAAGTATACAGTATGTACAGTGGGTGGGAGAAAATAACTCCTTTATTATTCTTACCAATACATGGAGTCGGATGACCAGCATCTTCCAGCACAGTTCCACCCACCTTCAACCTTTGCAAAGGTCTAATCAGCCAGAATATTTGAAAACGCCTGTGGGGTTGTGCAGGGTCTTTAAGAATATTTGCAGTTTCTTGAGATAGATCAGGAGATTTATTAAAATTAAGTAATTATTTGCCAGCGTCGGCGGATGCAAATTAGACTGCTTCTTTAATCAAGGTTAGATATTAGGTAATGAAATGAAATGTGGCCCAAATGACCAATTATTGTCTCAGAGCGTGGTGAAATGCTCTTTTCAAATGCTCTGCCAGCATAAGCTTTGGATTCCTATCTGTATCAAATTTGATCAAAATCCTAATCAAATTTTGCAAAAGGACAGTTTCTCTCAAATGAACCTGCATGAGGACACAAACAGAGGCATGTGTTATTATCCTCGCAGGCAAACTAGAATATTTAGTGTGTTATTGTGAGCACTCACACAGGGGAAGTATATCAGAAGGTGTATCTGGCTCAGGAGTCGGGTGTGTGTTTTGTAAGGGTACACTGTATTCATAGTATACACCGGGACCTGGTTGCTGGTAGATCAACTATGGAAAAGAGAGAAAGATATGAGTGGTAGACCTTGGTATGTTGTAATATTGTTTTTGTATTGTAGTACAATGTATTATGTACTGTATGTATTTATGCATTTGAACAAGATACAGTTCTCACATAAAAATGCAGGTCCTCAGTCAGCGGCCCAGGTGCAGTGATGGACTCTCCATTGCGAGAGCGGATTTCATTGGGTCGTCGGTAGATCAGCTGTGTTCCTACAGCAATGAAGATCCCAGGCCGGTCAATCACCCAGTTTCCATTGATGATGGAGACGCCAGTTTTGGTCTGCAGAGCTGGAGGAAAACCACACGTTCATCCATCACTGTAGTGTTTGTCATGCTGAAAAAATGTTTCTGTTGTTAGATACAGTATGTGTGTGTGTGTGTGTGTGTCTGTGTGTGCGTCTGTATCTATGTGTGAGTGTGTACCCAGGTAGTTTCGACTCTTCACTGTCTCCTGTATGCTGATGTTTCGTGCTCCTGCAGGAATCTCTGCAATCTTATGGTAGCCAACGCGGAGGAAAGTACGAGAGAAATTCCCCTTCACCACTTCATACTGCTGCCAACACACACATTGACACGCTGTTATGCACACAAAGCCACCGGGCACAAACACTGTATATGCCCGATTGTGTACATGCACGGACGCTCTCTGCATGCTCTCTGTACCACAGTTTCACCATCACAGGCATGTGTTTCAACAGTACAATCATAAATTCCGCTGGATCACATTGCTGCTCTTTTTCTCTCATTTTCACTCATCCATCCTGCTCTCCAACTCTCTCTCTCTCGCTCTCTTTCTCTCTCTTGCTGGAAATCCCACAGCTCACTCAGTCCAGTCCAACAGTTGGTTTGAGTTGGGGAACCTTTCTGGTCTTCCTCTCCATTCCTCCTCTGCACAGATCTCCATTTTGCAAGTTTACATTTTTACCTCTTCTCTTCTTTTCACGTCATGTCTTTCTCAATGGGCCTCTCTTTTTTCTTCCCCTTTTGATGCTTTATCTATAATCTGATATAGCTTGATCTGTTAGTGATTAGTTTCCCTGAGTGACAAAGATAGATATAATCTATAACAAACTGGTGGGCTGCCATGCAGTTGTGTCCGTCTGCCAGATTTTGGTTTGATTTTACTTGTACTTGATTTGACAACAAAACAACATTTGTAAAACACTGACATGGCTCTTAAAAAGTTTGCATAAATGATTAAATTACAGCTTCAAACATTCATCTAGCTACATATGAATATGAATTACATTTACACTTCTTTCCTTGACTGTGTGGATTTCTTACCTCCAGAGGGGATGGGCTGGCTTTGGTATCCCAGGGAAGAGCACCTGAGGGTGGGTAGAGAAGACAAATAAAGTGGAGGAGAGCCAGAGCTCGACCCTGCCGCAGGGAGCTGCGCTGCTGCCACAATCCAGCCATGGAGAAACTGAGGAAGGACACTCACACACACATATACACACACATGTTTAATGGGGGAGTGTGTGTTTGTGAGGTGGGGTTGGCTTGAGGGGTGGGAGGGAAAAAAGACAAAGTTTGGGCGGGATGTAAGGAGAAATGTTGAGAGAAAGTGCTTGAAAAGTGTAGGCACATTTTTTAAAGTTATTTCAAGTTGAGGTCACACCCATCTTGCACCTCAGTATGAATGTTGTGATAGCTCATGATGTGTGTGTGTGTGTGTCTGTCTGTCTGTGCCATGTGGATAGGCTCCTGTAGTGTATTCTAAAGCTCATCCAAAACCAATATCTCTGCCTGTGAATCGTCATGCAAGATTGTGAGGCTTTGGACACACATCACTCTTGATCTTGCTCTGACTTCTCCACCCACTTCTTGTTTTTTACTTTATAAGGCTCGTCTAGTTATTCCATTTTTCATTTCAGCAATGATGGGGAAAAAAATGAAGGCTAAAAAGTCTGAATTAAAAATACCAATGTAAGAAAGGGCTGGATTGAGCATAATCAATAAAATATGCTGAATCTATTCACAGTTTATTAAATTCTCTCTCTGTAGTGAACACAAAACTTGGAAAGTACCATTTTTCTCTACAGTGATTCCCAGTTTCCCTTCATCAGTGATTCACACCCAAAAGATGCCCACCACCATACCATGTCGGGGAGAAATTCTGATTCAGAAATTACTGTAAATCCACTGGCAAGGAATCAAAACCCCAAAGTTACACACTCCCAACATCTTCATCTAGCAGGGGTATAGTAATATTTGCATGGACATAAATGATTTGGTGAAGATCAAACACATATGGGTGCAATATATTCCCCTGGCTGAATGTTTTAGTTCTGGGCACAGGACTGTTTTATCCCTGTAAACACACAATGTAGTGTAGCTTGCCTGGCTCTTTAACTTTCCACTGTTTTATGTTGGAGAGTGTGGAGAGATACGAGTTGTAAATATCAGAGACTACTTTAACTGCCGACTCTAACTTAATGTCATGGAGAAAATTAGAGTGATGGAGCAGAGATAATATGTTTTTCCCACCTGTTTCATGCCTGTATTGAGTAGCACAAACCACAATTAAATTCTGAGAAAGAACTTTTCCCATAGATTGCCAGCTGATCCGCACCGCAGCTGTTCACAACATGGGGGTGAATTTGCCAGGACTGAGAATTTCACAACTCACAACTTTGTGATTTTGTGTGTGCTTGTGTAGGTGCATATGTTTGCATGTGAACTCTACAGAGGTATACGAGTTACATATGTGTGGATAAAGCACCATGATGCAATGTCCACAGTGCACCGTGAATCGATCAAGTGAGAAAGACAAGTTTGACTGTGATCCTGCAAAGCTCTGCGAAGCCTCACGAGGACACTGGAAGCAACACTGAGAGAGATGATGCCAGTGAATAATTTCCTCTGTCTTTATGTGTCTGTCTGCGTCTGTCCATGTGAGTGTTTGGCACTGTGCCCTTTGACCTGAGACACACAAGGGCACTGATATACTGCAGCACGAACCAAGATTATAAGCATAAACCTACACACACAAGCTGTGCGTCGTTTTTCTTTCTCCCCCTCTCTGGTGCATAGCCAGACGACGCTCCCTTACAGTGAATGCTTGGTAGTCACGTAGCAATGACATGGGCATTCTGGGAGGCTCCAAAATTCTGTCAGGAAATACTGGGAATTCTGTGCAAGACGGTCGCTGTTAGGGCTACAACGTCTGTTTTCCAATGTGACAGCTTAATAGCTGCCATGTCTGATTACTCACACACACTGTGAGGCCCTGAGAGCAGCTGGAAGTGGCACAGCAGCTACTTAACACACTGATATGCTCAACGAATGACATGTACAAGCATAGAGCCACAAACACAGGCACTATACAGATAACATTATGCTTCGTTATCTTCGTTAGCCACAACACACATGTTAATACTGCAACATTTTCTAAAGATGATGTGGTTATCATGTTTTGCAGCTATTGGCGCGATTATATTGGGATTTAGCTAAAGACGCTGACATGCCCGACTGCTGCGGTTCAGTTCTGAGGCTTGTATATATGAAACTTAACTGGCAAAACCTCAGGCCCTCATGCAGTCTGTTAAAACCATTGACTGCAGCAGAACTTATCCTCAAAAGCATTACAACAATTTATTCTTTTTTTTATTCATGAACAAAAGAAAGCATTTCTCTTGAGTCGCATCTTATAAAAGGACCCAGAGGGGGGAACACCCACTGGCTTGCAGTTTGCTACAGTACATTGAAAATATGTTTCAATGTGCAGTAAAATGTGAGCTCATGCAGATTTGGGATTTTCTGTTACTTTCCCGAGAATCAACCATATTTGAAATATGATTTAGTTTGTGTGTGTGTCTGTGTGTGTCTGTGTGTGTGTGTGTGTGTGTGTGTGTGTGTGTGTGTGTGTGTGTGAATACACCTGAATACACACTTACCCGTGCAGACTCGTGTCAATGTGGGGACAAAAATTGAGGTTAAGACTTGATTGAAGGGCTAGAATTAGGTTTTGGTTAGGATAAGGGTTGGGGTTAGGTGATTAGTTGTGATGGTTAAGGTTAGGGTAAGGGGCTAGAGAATGCATTATGTCAATGCATGTTCCCCACTGGGATGGTGAAAAAATGTGTGTGTGTGTGTGTGTGTGTGTGTGTGTGTGTGTCTGTGTGTGTGTGTGTGTGTGTGATTTGTGTGTGTCTGTGTGTGTGTCTGTGTGTGTGTGTGTGTGTGTGTGTGTGTGTGTGTGTGTGTGTGTCTGTGTCCAGGCTGGCCACACTGGCCACAAAAAATGAAGAAGAAAAGAAGACAAAATGGTAAAAGACAGAGAATGAACAATACAGTCACCAGAAATTTAGCTCACCACTGAAATCAAAGATTTCTCTCCCTTACATTCCCTTACTATTGATTTTCCCCATTTTCCTCTCTTCTCCATGTCCCTTTTTTTCTTCTCCTCCCTTCCCTTCTTCTATCCTTTTTCTTCTGTCCTCACGCTCGCCTTCCCCTCTCTTTTCTTCCAGCTGTGGGTTGTTTGATGTCCCTCTGTCCCGTCCTGGCCAGCTGCCCCAGAAACCAAATGAAGGGTTCTGTCATCCCGCTGACACCTGGTCGTCCCCTAACCACCGGTTACTTCCCTAACGACCAACTCTTTCCCTAACGACCATGAGAAACACAGGACGACCACTGATCAATCACTAACATTCCTCTGCAGATGACTGTCCATGTTGGCTAAGTGTCAGGATGTAATATTTTCACTCCATAAACATCTCATACGTGACTTGGATGGCCTGTTCTGTGAGCTTAAAAGCATCATGTCTTCCTACTTATTAGAAATTCTTTAGTTTTGAGTTGATCTGTCTCTAATTGACAAGAATAGGCGCAGTTAAGTTGTACCATGCCAATGCATTCAATGGAGGACAGTAACTATAGATAGAAATAGTTACTGTGGCATTGACAGCACAACAAGTAAACTGCGACAGTGAGAGTGGTTGTATACACTCATTACAAATGGCTGACAAGTAAGCAGGGGTCTGTTAACATGCATTCAGTGGTCTTTGTGCTCACCTCTCACCTTTTCATAATTACAGGCTTGAGACTAGTTCAGGTGAAGACACACACACCTTCTGACGCCATAAATACACCTCTTTGGTCAGCTACTGCAACTGCATACCTACAGGGTCAAGCAGAACAGTTTTTACATTACAACATAGAGAATGCTTTCCATCCCTCAGGTTGTGTATACCTGCCCACGAATGCACATGGAAGCATGTGTGCAGGTAAATCTTATAACTAACCACTACCTTTTAGAAAGGTGTAACTGTCCATTTGCCATATGGTAGACTGCTTTGTTTTATTTCATTTTTAAATACCCCAGTCAAACAATGTTGCACGGAGGGTGTACATAAAGGGTTTATTTCTTTATAAATGACTGTCTGTAAGAATGGATGTCTTGCTACATACTACATATATGTCAGTCTTGTGATTTACCAGCGACCTGCCTGCAGACCATAAGGGGGAAAATAATGGATGGGTGAATGGAGTATACATGTACATTTAGAGGCAGGTTACAAGACAAATGATATCCTAATAAGGTATTTGGCCACCAGAAGCTAGATGAACAGATTCAGTGCTCTTTGATTTATATCCTACAAGACTCTACTAGAGGGATGAGCATGTACCTTTATTTGGTTTTTTGATGATGGCGGGGGAGAGCGCTGTCTAACATACATATAGTTGGGTTGAGATCTGGTGAATGATACACATCATTTTGATACTTATAAAACCATTCCATGACCCATAATGTAAAAGGCACCCTACCCCTCCTACAGGAGCCATTTTAAAAGTCTTTGTTGTTTTTTTATTAATAATAATAACAATAATAATAATAATAATAATAACTTGAATTTTTATAGTGCCTTTCAAGGTACCCAATGCTGCTTTACAGAGTAAGAACACAAATAAATAAATAAAACTAATAAATGAAAACAAGACGAGACAGAATAAAGATGGCAATGATTGGAGGAGATTGTAGGAGATGAGTGAGCTAGAGGCCATAGGTGGGTTTTCAGCAGTTTTTTGTAAATGTCCAGAGATGAGGCCTTTTAGGTCTTTTATGTCTCTTTGTAGTTCATAACTTTGTAGTAATTTGGGGTCTTTTTGTAATTGATATGTGTCTCTTTCAGTGACATTTTGCAGGTCAAGCCCAGGCTGACCCCCTGACCTTTGGGGTACCTGGGCCTGTGCCCAGTAGGCCCACTCAGTAATCCATCTATGATAGTATATAATTAGATATAGGCTAATATACACTCATAGGAGCCATGTCTCTGCAATGAATACTGTTACTTTTTATACCTTTTGATAAGTCCATTTTCATTAAGCCTACTTAAGTATTTTTACAGTTTGGTATATGTGCTGTTATTTGAGTAAAGGATCTCAATACTCCACTAGTGGAGAGATGTTTCTAATATTTTTCCACCCAATCTACATTGAGTGTAGAGACCATAATGACCACAAAATCACCACGAAGGTGACTCAACAACTCTGCAGCGCTGTTTTGTTTTAATGGCTGCAGTAACTGTTATTCGCCACAAGGGCGCGGACGAAGCAACAAACGGAAACAGGAAATGCAGTCAACGTCGACGTACGAAATTCAAACTTCTGTAACAAAACATCTCTGTCAGAGGGCTTCTCCATATGGTTGTTAACTGATTTTTACCAAATTCCTTTCCCATTTTCACACAAACTCAGGTAATGTCGACCATTTAGCTCTTAGTAACACTGCTTTTACTAAGGGTACTTTTGTTTTGTTATTTGTGGTATTAACGACTTATGTTGGTAACAATTCTGCGTTAGTTGAGCTAGCAAGCCAGAAAATGTTTAACGGGCAGAGTACAAGTTAATGTTAATGTTGAACACAACACAAGAGTTTTTCAGTCAACCGAGTGTCTTAGTGAGTTGAGTGCTAACGCTGCTGCTACAAACCCTTTTCCCTCGCCGCAGAGAGGTTTTTCGTCGTGCGGCTGAAACAGGGAGGATGCCTGTGGAAAGGACGGAGCACCGCGGAGCCGATGAGCTCTACAGATACTATGAGGTTTACGAGACTATCGGCTCAGGTAACGTCGATATTAATGATTAATTTACAGCTTTCTGTCAGTGTCGTATCCCCCCGCGGTTTGAGTTGTGAACCTTGTGTATTTTTCAGGAGGCTTTGCCAAAGTCAAGCTGGGTCGGCACATCCAGACAGGAGAGAAAGTTGCCATTAAAATCATGAATAAGAAAGATTTGGGGGTGAGTCAGAAAGAGACAACTTCACTTACCAGGCTACAGAAAATTGAAAATAAAACATCTTAAAAAGCTTGACATCAAAGCAACAGCAGCAATTATTTTCATTACAAACAACCACTTTTAGAGATTGCACAGATTGTTTCTAACAGTTGATGACATTTCAAAGTTGTCTTCAGTTAGCTTTCCGTTGAGTAACATGCCGATAACTTGAGACTCACTTATTTGCCATCATCACTAACTAACCAACTAGTTTATTAATATTTATTTAAATCTCACTTTCTTACCACACACTTTGGAATGTTGATAGTAATTCTGAGGTCTTCATACAATAATAGTACAAGAATACAGAGAAAATTAAAATCCACACAGTAGAAAAAGGCATACCATATATTACAATCATTACCAAAATAAAATAAACTTAATAGCTACTTAACATAATGAAAAAACGTGTGTGACCTCTCTCCCAGGATGACCTGCCCCGTGTAAAGGTGGAGATTGAGGCCATGAAGAACCTGAGTCATCAACACGTTTGTTGTCTTTATCAGGTCATAGAGACCTCCACCCAGATCTTCATGGTGCTAGAGGTAAGCACACATACACAAAGAAAATTTGTTTGAGTGTGTATGTGATAATGTCATATTCATCCAGTTGGCTCCTTTGTTTCCCTCCCTCCTTTCTCTCTTCTCTCAGTATTGTCCAGGGGGGGAGTTGTTTGATTACATCATAGCAAAGGACCGTCTGTCAGAGGAAGAGACCAGGGTGTTTTTCAGACAGATTGTGTCTGCGCTGGCTTACGTCCACAGCCAGGGATATGCCCACAGAGATCTAAAACCGGTAAAGGCAACCACTCACTGACTCAGACAGGAAGTGCAGTAAAATGTGTCTACTTTTCTGTGGTTTTATATCAATTAAATCTCTGCTGCGTGTTTGTCTCTCTGAAATGTAGGAAAACTTGTTGATTGATGAAGACCACAACTTGAAGCTCATAGACTTTGGCCTTTGTGCCAAACCTAAGGTACAACATCACATTCCCTATCCCACTTCTGTGTGTATCAAAAATATTTAACTTTTAAGGTATTTGCCCAACTAATGTGAAAGAAATGGAAAATTATGAATAGAAAAAAACATACCATATTTTTGGTTAGATGCAAATCTAAGGGGTCAGTCAGACAGACAGACAGATTTTACACTGAGAAATACTGGATCGATCATCTCATAGTCTAGACTGTTTCTCTGTTTCGAAACATATTTCTGTGACCTACAGGGTATAATAGAGACAAGCTGATACCCAAAGAAAAGTGTATACATAGGTAGTGGTTACTGAATAACAACTCAGTATGTGCGTGCATGTTGTGTGGTCTGGCTATCATGTGGTTGTCTCTCTCCTAGGGAGGTCTGGGTTATGAGCTGATGACATGTTGCGGCAGCCCTGCTTATGCTGCTCCTGAGCTCATCCAGGGAAAAGCATATATTGGTTCAGAGGTGAGAGATGTATGCTGTTTACATCTTTTACAACCAATGGGGTTGCAATTTCAAGATGTGTCCTTATTTAAACCCACAAAACCTAATTTTTTCCCCACTAAGGTTGATGATTACCTGCCTGTTCCACAATTCTGCTTTTTCATGGTGTCCTGATCATATTTGCTGGTGCATGACTCAGTGCAACTGAGCTGTGAAATCCTGGCTGTAACACTTGAAGTTGAAAGTTGCTGTGTGATGTGTAACATCCAGGCTGATGTGTGGAGTATGGGGGTACTGCTGTTCGCTCTTCTCTGTGGATACCTGCCTTTCGATGACGACAACTGCATGGTCCTCTACAGGAAGATTACAGTAAGAGAACTGCTGTGTTAATGATGATTTAAGGTTTTTCTGAAAATAATTTGAGGTCATTCCTCAAAGTTGTTGTGTGCCCTTAAAATCATATTCACTGTTGAAATATTACCACATAAGCAAATCCATAAACTGAGGAAACCTTTATGTTTGTTCGTGGTGTATTTTTGTTTAAAGATGTGTTTGTCTTTTATATCTTCAGAGAGGTAAATACGACAACCCCCAGTGGCTCTCTCCAGGTAGTGTTCTCCTCCTCAACCAGATGATGCAGGTACATATTCAGTCATCCAGCTTTTATCTATTTGTTGTCTACTCAGCCTCTTGGTCACCAAAGTTTATCACTGTAGTGGATCAGGATTTAAACTTTGAATAAAGGTTTTATTATTATATAAATATATTATATTTTTATATTATATTTATAAAAATTATATTTAAATTGAATATGATTGATTTCTTTTTTGTACAACATGTGCAATATGTTTTGACATAGGCTGTGGAGTGTGTAGTCTTGTTGCATGTTGAGTTGTAGTTTCTGTGTGTGTCCTTTAGGTGGACCCCAAGCGGCGTCTTACTGTTCGACAAATGCTGGACCATCCCTGGATGATGAAAGACTACAACAGCCCTGTGGAGTGGTACAGCAGGCAGCCGGTACACTCACACAAACACACACACACCTATAAACTGTTATAAATGCATACATAAACAAATCAACAGAACCGCACAACTAGAAGCACTGCAGAACCATATACAACTATATGGTGCTGCAAACATGCAATAGGAGGTACACAAACTATATAATCCTCAATATCAACATTATTTTGTGAGGATTGTGATTTTAGTGCTCAAACATACAAAAGTAGTGTCAGTGTTGGATTTTCTGTTAACAGTCTCAGTCTTGTTTTGTAGCTTGGACACATAGATGAGGACTGTATCACTGAGATGGCAGTCAACATGAAGCGTTCGAGAGAGAGCACCACAGCACTGGTGAAGGAGGTGTGTGCCATGTTGTATGCACATTAGAATGTTAGCATTGATGTTTATTATGCTGATCAGTTCTTTGTATGTTGTTTTTGATGGTGAAATTCCAACAATTCTATTATGTGTAAATATAATGTGTGACATAGTTTCTGTTACAGTCTAATACATCTTAACTTCCATAGTGGCGGTATGACCAGACCACAGCCACCTACCTGCTTCTGCTGTCAAAGAAACGGAGGGGAAAGCCTGTCCGCCTGTACCCTGAGCCAACTGTCTGTGAAGACTCCTGCTCTCCTCTGCACCAGGGACTTCAGGTCAGACATGGGACCACAACTCCCACAATGCTCTGCTCTCTTTCTGGGGCACTGACTGTCTGTACAGCTATCCTGTCTCGGTTTTTACACCTATACCCTGAACCTTAAATACCCACTGTTTCCCAGTACCAAGTGTTGTTGTGGATCTTTTTTTCTTGTTGTTTTTTTCCATTTCTTATTTTCTGTCTCTCTTTCAGTCTAGGCAAGCCCTTCATTTTAGCGAGGATGAAGATGCTGTGATTGTGGGGTCTTTGGACTTTTGTTCAGAATACATTGATGACTGTCCGTGGATTTCAGTCACACAACATACATCCCAGGGGGTCAGAGGTCGGCCAGATGGAATCGCAAACAACAAAGATACGGTATGTGAAAGTTAGGATGAATACACTTTTGCTGTGTTTCGTGACCATATAAAAAGAGGTTCAGAAAAAGGAGAATGTGTAGGGTTTTAGCAGTGAAGGAGAAGGTCTATGACTCTTTCAGATAAATATACTCATACTACATTTCACCCTTCCTATTAAAGAGACTGGCATCTCCATCAGTGGAGAAAAGATGTGCTTATACCACAACTCCAGAGAGGGGGCGAACGAATGCACAGCACCGCCAGGAGAGGAGAGAAAGAGACCAACACCGAACCAGTGAGAACAAGGAGAATATTGCTGTTCAGGAGAAAGATGTTGAAATTTTTGCATTGCCTCCTCCTCGAACTCCAGTGTCCAGCAAGAAGAATGCACGCCCCAACAAGATTGTGTTGACCACACCAAATCAAAATGCTAACGTCATTAGCAGCAAACCCAATGCAGTGACACCTAAAGGTAAAAATAATCTCTTGGTTACTCAACAAATGGCTATTTGTATACTGTAATTGTTTTGTGTTCAAGACAAAAAAAAAAGATTGAGGTACAATCTCTATTAGATTATTTGCATTAGCCAATTGCCCCTCTCCACATTGCTCTTTTTCATTTATCTGTCCCTCTCTCTCAGTCTCATGCAGCTCTCATAATCACAAGTGCCACATCCACATGCCACACATTTGCAAGTAAATTGTCTTCTGGTAATAAACTCATTTATGGGGCCTGTTTTTATCCCAAAGCCACTCATATTTCTATGATTTAGTTGTCATTATGCCACTGAAAATGGACACACACACACTTATCACTGTCAACTCAAAGGTGAGGTTATTATCAGGAAAGCTAATTCTATTCACTTATCTGTAAATGAAGGACACTAATATGAATGGAGAATCATTAAAGTCTTAATTATTTGTCAAAGTGAATTCTCTGCTCAGATGTCCAGCCTCATTAGTTTCCACTATAAACTCGGCCACAAGCCGGCTAACACGCTGCTGCCGACCTAGTTGGTGTTAAACCCTCCTGGCTCGGTCCTGCTCTCTTTACAGCCGCCTGCTCTCTAAGCTACAGTGCAGACATGCTGCTTCTGACATACTTGTCCACACACGCGTGCACCGTGGTCTGTGTGTGCCTGTCCCTTGGCGTGTGCTGTGACAGGTGTAGCTGTCTCTTTCCTCTGCTCACTGTCCCACGTGGGCTGTAGTGACATGTGTTCTCTTGCCACTAAAGCCTAGCTGTGTGTGTGTGTGTGTGTGTGTGTGTGTGTGTGTGTGTGTGTGTGTGTGTGTGTGTGTGTGTGTGTGTGTGTGTGTGTGTGTGTGTGTGTGTGTGTGTGTGTGTGTGTGTGTGTGTGTGTGTGTGTGTGTGTGTGTGTGTGTGTGTGTGTGTGTGTGTGTGTGTTAGACTGCTTGTCTTTGTGTACACCAAAGCCTTTGTGTTCACAACTTCAATGTGAAAGCCAGCTAGTTCCATGCATAAGAGCAAAGGGCTGTACCCATAACCTTGTACATTTAATCCCATCCCACACCGTTTTTCTTTTTCAATTCCTCTTAAGAGATGCTCAGGTTGAAAAAATCATTTGTATTCCTGTGTGTCTTGCAGGTGAAGGCAGTGCCTCTAGAGAACACAACAAGAAGAGAACAGCAGAGAACAAGGAGCCTGCAAACATTGAAATACTGACCTTCAGTCCTGAGAGAAGGTGAGTGGCCTGCAGGATGGGTAATACTCGGAGCACACTGCCTACCTTGTGTGTGCTTGGCAGCTGACTTGTTCACACCAGCTGCGTGTCTGCTGCGTCGCTCTTTGAACATTGAGTTTGCCTTGAGTTTTGTTTACCTTCGTTCAGAGCAACACACACACACACACACACACACACACACACACACACACACACACACACACACACACACACACACGAAATGCACTGAAATGAAAACCAAGATGTTCCGCACACGCCACGCGGGCAGTGTGTTCCAGGCCTAAGGCTCTGAGGTGAAAGAGAGGACGTAACTGAATAGGGTAACTTACTGCTTTTAACTGGGAGGGACAGGTGAGGACGACTTAGATCAGATGCCAAGCTAGAGCGATTAAATGTGAAACCCCATTCGCTCGGCAGGTCTCGGTCTCTGGACATGGCCGTTATGGGAGACAGTGGGAAGAAGAAGAGAGGAGGGAAGATGTTTGGTTCTCTGGAGAGAGGTCTTGATAAGGTGATCACCATGCTCACTCCCAGCAAGAGACGAGCCCTGCGTGACGGCCCACGCAGGATCAAGGTATATGCATGTAGACCTCATCACCTGTTCTGTTTCTTGTATGTAGTATCGTGGTACAGACTAACTAGTTAACTATTGTTTTCATCGATTCATTAATTGGTTGATTAATAATTTAGGCTGAAAAAATGTCAAAATGGTTTCATAATGCGGATGACCAATGTTTTTAAATTTACAAAAACACAGAAAAGCACTAATCCTCACTTTTGACAAACTGGAACTGAAAAATGTTCAGTATGTTTTTTTCTTATGTCTTAATTAATTGATTATCAAATATTCTGTAGTTTTAACATTTCGGCAGCATTTCTGATCAGTGTCTGTGTCTTTCTGTAGGCACAATACAATGTGACTTTGACTAGTCAGACAAACCCAGACCAGGTGCTTAACCAGATCCTCTCCATCCTGCCAGAGAAAAATGTCGACTTTACACAGAAAGGGTAAGAGCACAAACCTTTAATCATTCCATCTTTCCCTTTTCCATTATTTTGACTAGACGGCTCAGTCTTCAATCAAATCCTCATGTTTGTTTTCTGTTTTTGTTTTTTTTTCCTTCGCCCTGCACTCAGGTATACCCTAAAGTGTCAGACCTGGGGCGACTTTGGGAAGGTGACAATGGCGTTTGAGCTGGAGGTGTGCCTGCTGCAGAGGCCAGAGGTAGTCGGAGTCCGCCGCCAGAGGCTGAAGGGAGACGCTTGGGTCTACAAGCACCTGGTTGAGGATATCCTCTCCACATCCAGTATTTAAGTAATGCACTTTTCTGACCATGTCATTTCCTGTACAAAGCGGACACTGGCCAGTGACTTGACACCTCTATCTCATATAAAGATTCTTAGCATTTATGATCGGTCCTTCACAAGGAATATTCAAAATTGTCCTAAGGCCAGCCTGCAATCCCTAGAGTACATGTTACATTGAATTTATGAGCATTGCATGTCAGGATCTTTTACACAATAGCTTGTTTTATGTAGATTGTTGTTTTACTTTCCTTTTTCATAATAATTAAGCTAAATAGGATCAGTCAACCCTCTTGAGATGAATGTGTGCGTGTGTGAAATGTATTTATAGTATACCTTCTGGCTGCTTATTACCATATTTATGTCATGATGTTGTTATTCTCCCCTGGAGGTGCAAAACTTGATGTAATAACAAATAAGCAGAGGATTACTAATTTACTGTCATTGTTTTTTTATGTATGTGTTAACAGTTATTCCATCATGTTTTTACATGGTTATATGAAGTGTCTGCTTCTATTTCTTATTGGTGCTTTTCTTGTTTTCATTGTCTGTCACATTGTGTCTGTAAGATTTTTACTGACGGTGTAAAAGGAGCAAAAATAAATGATTTCTGTTAAGTGTAACATGCCTGTATTTATGGAGACAGATGATTGAGGTGGATTTGGGGACTTGGTTGACATCATTGGTTTTTACATTCATATGGCAGATGGATCGAGCAGTGGTGTGTTTAACACTCTGTCATCATCCTTATGTTCATCTTATAGTCTTCACTCCTCTTCAGTAAAGAGATTGATGGTGATAGTTTGTCTTAGTGACAGTGTTTCTAAGCATTTACCACCAATAAAATGAGAAGTGAAAGGTGTCACTGTTTGAGATTTCAAACTTGTGTTGCTCTCTTGTTGATTAGACTCGTTTAAATAATAGAAACTAAATACAAACAGCAACAACGTTGTGTTTTCATCATTTTTATGTTGTAGGAAAAATTACAACTTATAGTCATTGAACTACAGGCCTTGGATGTTCTGTGTTCTGAAGTAAA